>NC_069499.1:1309495953-1309745953 GCF_027579735.1 Bombina bombina
AAGCAAAGTTACAAAAAATAAAAAATATAAGTTACAAAAAAAAACTACAGTATCCAAAAAAAAAAAAAAAACCATTATACATTATACCTAACACTAAACTACATGGCCCATAAAAAAGCCCACCCAAAATGAAAGAAAACCCTAACCCTAAAAAAAAGCCTTTAAAATGGCCTTTTGTGGGGCATTGCCCTAAAGTGATCAGATCTTTGGGGAAGAAAAATACAATCCCCACTATCTACATCCCCCAAAATAGCAAAATCTAACTAAAAAAAGAATAAGCTAGAAAAAAAGCTTATTCTTAAAAATAAAAAAAAACACCTTAAAAAAAAAGTCCTAAATAACACCAAAAGTGGTACTCACCATTGGGTAATCCAGTGCCTCTTGATCTAATGTTGGGCCCTTTACATCCCGGTTTCTGTTGATGGGGCCCATCAATAAGGCGGAGGAAGCAGACTTCCGCTGGCCTCTTCCGCTGCCTCCACTCTGCAATCTTCATTAAAGACGGGGACCTCTTTATTTAGCTACAGGGGCTCCTCTTCAATCAGTCGCAATGGTAGATTTAAATTCTGGAAGCATGGAACCCCAATATATAGGGGTACCACTTAATCCTGATTGGCTGTTTTAAAATGATCAATCCATATTGGATTATTTAAATCAGCCAATTGCAAGAAGGCTTTTAAATTTAAATTCTAAATATCCTTTTCTACTGGCCCCATCATTGATAAAGATTACAGAGTGGAAGCGACAGAAGGGACTGCCAAAGTCTGCCACTGCGAAGATGGGCCCCCGGAACCAGGATGAAAAGGGCATCAAGCAAGAATATCTACATTTTAATTTATATATCCAATACTTCAGGCCATATAATTGCTATTCAATATTTAAATAGTTATGCGTGTATATTGAAAAATGGTTTAAGTATTGCATACACATTAAAATATATTTATGTTAACTTGTTGTGCTTATTAGTGATAACATATATACATATATATATATATATTTATATATTTATGTTATAGTAGCATTAAATTATATATTTATATAACAGGCATGTAGTTATGTCGAACTTTAATGTTAATTATACTGTTTTTTATTAGAAATAATTATCACAACAAGCAACATTAATCATATTTTAATTTAAATGCAAATATTTAAACATTATTCATTCTACATAAGAATGCATCAGTCTAAATAATAGAAATTATGCTTTCTATTATTTTAAACAGAATCATATTTCAAATATATATTTGTTTGAGATAATAGCAAGCAACTATTAAATCCCTTTTAAGATATCTACAATTATTTAAATAATCTACATTGTACATGACAATGCATATTTTGTCATGGAAATTAGGTAAAAGCTGAAGGGCTGGCAAAACCTCGCCAACCTAACCAGCTCCGGGAACTCAGCGCCAGACTTGTTTAGAAGTGCTATCTTCTGGTAGGAATGGGGTGCTGGATTTGAAGTGCCCTCATTCTCCCAGAATGTATGACCCCTAAACAAGTTGTATCCCTAGATGCCTCATGAAATTGCTGACAACATACTAAAAGGGCGACTTGATCCTCTGCACCCTACTCAATCAGCAACCCTTTTAAGAAACAGTAGATCGGAACTTAATTCCGGTCCGTCGCTGAGTTCTAGGAGCCTAGCTAGGTTGGCAAGGTTTTGCCGGCCCTCTAGCAGTTGGCTGCTAGCATTTTAGTGCATCTCTGTAACACATTATTTAAACATTGATTGTCACGCTCAGCTGCTGGGAAGCTCTGCAGTCCTCTCTGTGTGCTTGATTGACAGGTGTCTGAGCCACCCCTTCCTGATGATGTCACAACCAGGCTTTTTATTCTGGCTTCCTGTTTCTCCAGTGTCCGTTTGTTTGTTAACTTTGAGGCTTCTGTTAGGATTTCGCTGAGGAATCTCTCTAACTGCTGCTTTTCTGTTGCCAATCTCTTCAAGGACTTACTATGCTGGATTAACCTTCAACCTCCTGAATACCCGTCTCCAAACAATTGTTTACTACTCAGTGTTAACCCTCAAACTGCCTGATTACCTGTTGCATATTCTGCAAAGACTGTCTACACAGTGTTAACCTTCAGACTGCCTGATAACAAATGACCTACTCCTGCATTATTAACTGTTTCCTGTTTTACCCTTCTTCTGTCTGAGTATAAGTGACTATCCCTGCTCTCCTGATTCTGTGGAAGGCATTTCCTGAAACCAGTTCCTTATTCAGAAGTCTATCTGGCTGATATCATGAATTACTTTGGCACAGGCTAACCCTGCTCCATATCGTGAGTACTTTGTTTTTTGGAGGTTGTCGTGGGGTCACGTCCTGGATTAAACTCAGAGTGCAAGGGTGTTGTTTAAGTTCGCACTTGCATTTGGGTCTACTTCTGGATATTTCCTAACCTGACAGTACAAACGGACCATAATATGGACCCTGACGAGTTATCCAGGGCAACTTCTAGGAAATCATTCTGCTCATTTGCAATCTTTGGATTCCAAGCTTGACCAGATTACTGCTCTGCTACATAACCTCTCCGCTCCTTCTCAAGCGACGGTGACTCCTGCTGCCACTGCTACTAGCACCAATGCTGTCTTTAATCCACCTCAAACTGTTGGACAGAATATACCACAAATCCCACTTCCAGATAAATATGACGGTAATCCTGAAGAATGCCTTGGATTCCTTAATCAGTGTCGTTTACACTTCAGAAACAATCCTCAAGTTTTTTCCAATTCTACTTCCAAAATCACCATTATTATTTCTCTCTTGAAGGGTAAGGCTCTAGCCTGGGTGTCCCCTCTTTTTGAGAAGAATGATCCGTTACTACAGGATGTGGAATTATTTGTGTCCATTTTTTCTTCTGTTTTTGACAAGCCTGGGAGGTCTGCAGCTGCTGAGGCAGGATTGTTGGATCTGAGACAGGGATCCCTTTCGGTAGCTCAATATGCTATTGAATTCAGCACTTTAGCCGCAGGAACTGATTGGAACCATGGAGCCTTACGGGCAGCCTTTCGCAAAGGACTTTGCGAACGCCTTAAGGATGAACTAGTATTTCGGGAACTCCCCGATTCATTGGAGGATCTTATCAATTTATGTATTACTCTTGACGCCCGGCGTTCTGAACGTCTTCAGGAGAGAGATAGGAATCGGAGATCCTTTGTTAAATCTTCATTTCGTCCTCCTATTCAAACCTCAAGTCTTTCTAATAATAATTCCCAATCTCCTGAGTCTGTGGAACCCATGGAAGTAGGAGCTATTCAATTGTCAGAAGCTGAACGCCATAGAAGGCGTACTCTTGGGTTATGTCTGTATTGTGGTACCAAAGGACATTTACTGAAGGACTGTCCTATCCGGCCAGTAAAAGCCAAGGCTTAACTTTTGATAGAGGGACAGAGTTAAGCTAGAATCCCATGTCTTCCCTGAATTCTAAACTTTTTGTTCCTGTAACTATCTCTTTTGGAAACACCAAGTTTCGAGCTCAAGCTCTCATCGATTCTGGAGCTGCTGGAGTATTCATTGATTCAAACTTTGCTGACCCTCTCAGGATTCCTCTTCAAGCCAAGAAACAGTTAATTAAGGTAACTACTGTCAGTGGACAGCCTCTAGGTACTGGTATCATAAAACATTCTACCATTCCTCTTCTTTTGACTGTGGGCATACTTCATTCTGAAATTATTCGTTTTGATGTCATCTCTTCTCCCCACATACCATTGATTCTGGGGTTACCTTGGTTGCAGCTTCATGATCCAGTTTTCTCATGTTCTAAAGGAGAACTTATTTCCTGGGGAACTACCTGTTTCAAACATTGCCTGCAAAATCCCTCTAAACCATGCTGTCCTGTCGTAGCTATGGTGGAAGTTCCTGAATCATTGCCCAATTACTATCATGCCTTTAGTGATGTGTTTTCTAAAAAAGAGGCTGAGACGTTACCTCCACACCGGATATTTGACTGTCCTATCGAATTGTATTCAGGGGCTCCTCTACCTAAGGGAAGGACCTATCCCCTCTCTCGTCAAGAAAATGTCTCTATTGAGGAATACATAAAGGACAACTTAGCCAGAGGATTCATTCGTCCTTCCTCTTCACCTGTGGGTGCAGGTTTTTTCTTCATTGGGAAAAAAGATGGAGGTCTTCGTCCCTGTATTGATTATCGAGCCTTGAATCAGATTACTGTCAAAAACAGCTATCCTTTGCCGCTCATTTCTGAGTTATTCGATCATCTTCAAGGTGCTTCTATTTTTTCCAAGTTAGATCTCCGTGGGGCCTACAATCTGGTCAGAATCCGTAAAGGAGACGAATGGAAGATGGCATTTAACACTAGATTTGGTCACTATGAGTATCTAGTAATGCCATTTGGATTGTGCAATGCACCAGCAGTATTTCAGCACTTTGTTAACGAAATCTTCAGAGATTATCTAAATCAATTTGTTATCATTTACCTCGATGACATTCTAATCTATTCAAAAACATTACAGGAACATGTACATCATGTAAGACTGGTTCTTCAGAGGTTATGAGACAATTCCCTGTTCGCTAAATTGGAGAAATGCTCTTTTCATCAGAGTTCCATCCCCTTTTTGGGGTATATCATTTCTGAATGAGGTTTTGAGATGGATCCTGCTAAACTGTCGGCTATCAAGGACTGGCCCAGACCAACTACTCTCAAATCCCTGCAGAGGTTTCTTGGCTTTGCCAATTACTATAGAAAGTTTATAAAGAACTTTGCTGACATAACGTCTCCACTCACTTCTCTTACTAAGAAAGGGCAAAATTGTAAGAACTGGTCCTCTTCGGCAGTACAGGCTTTTGAAACGCTAAAATCAGCATTTTCTTCTGCACCTCTTCTCAGTCATCCAATTCCTGATTTCCAGTTTATTTTGGAGGTTGACGCTTCCTCTATAGCAGCTGGAGCTGTTCTCTCCCAACGTGATCCGACTACCAGCAAGATACATCCTGTGGCGTTCTTTTCGAAAAAATTCAATCCTGCCGAGTTAAATTATGATGTGGGCAATAAGGAGCTTTTGGCTATAAAATTAGCTTTGGATGAATGGAGGCATTGGTTAGAGGGTACCAGTCAACCTTTTTTCATTCTGACAGATCACAAGAATCTTTTATACCTCCAAACAGCTACACGTCTCAATCCTCGTCAGGCTCGGTGGGCCTTGTTCTTCTCCAGGTTTAATTTTGTACTTTCCTATGTTCCTGGTTCAAAAAATTCCAAGGCAGATGCTTTATCTAGGCAGTTCCAATCTTCTGAACCTTCTCCATTGGATTCAGAACCTATACTACCTCTAGTCAAAGTTTTGGCTCAAGTATCCTTCTTTTCCAGTACAGGCTTTACATGCTGATCAAGTCCGGGTACCATCTTCTTGCAAACTACCTTCTGGTATCCTGTATGTACCCAAAGGATTACGTCTTCAGCTTCTACGTTGGGCTCATGACAACATTTCAGCAGGTCATCCGGGAATAACCAATACATTGTGGAAACTGAAGCAGCATGTTTGGTGGTCCACTATGAGGAGGGATGTTAAGGATTATATTGCTGCTTGTAGTTCTTGTGCTTCGAACAAACAATCTTCTCATCGACCGTTTGGTCTAGTACACCCTCTTCCTATTCCTCATTACCCTTGGTCTCACTTATCCATGGACTTTGTTACAGATCTTCCTGTTTCTGCTGGAAATACGACCATTTGGGTAGTGGTGGATCGGTTCTCCAAGTCTGCTCACTTCATACCTCTTCCAGGCTTGCCTACAGCTCAAAGACTTTCTGAACTCTTTGTTCTACATATATCTCATTTACATGGTTTTCCCACTGACATAGTCTCAGATCGTGGAGTCCAATTTGTTTCCAAATTTTGGAGGTCTTTTTGTAAACACTTCAGAATCAACATATCACTTTCTACTGCACACCATCCTCAATCCAACGGACAGACTGAGCGTGTAAATCAAGCCTTGGAATCTTTTCTAAGACATTATGTAGACCATCACCACTCCAACTGGTCTCAGTTATTGCCTTTGGCGGAATTAGCTCACAACTCACGTTATAACGCCTCATTACAGACCTCTCCCTTTAAGGCAGCTTATGGATTTGAACCTAGAACCTTTCCTATGATTACCAGTTCTACTGAAGTCCCTGGAGCAGATCGTATAGTGAAAAATCTCAGTAATCACTGGCAACTCATTCGTCAAAATCTACTCTCTTCTTCCTTAAGACAAAAGAAATATGCTGATCGCAGAAGGTGCAAGGCTCCTTTACTTCGTACTGGAGACAGAGTATTTTTATCCACCAGATTCATACGTCTAAAACAACCTTGTACCAAGTTGGGTCCTAAGTACATTGGACCTTTTCGAATTGTTTCCAGAGTTTGTTCTTCTGCATACCGCCTGGCCTTACCCAAGACTCTCAAGATCCATCCAGTGTTTCATGTCTCCCTACTCAAGCCAGTCATCTACAATCGGTACTCTATAAAGATTAAACCACCTCCTCCACTTTCCATAGAGGGAACTTCTGAGTTTGAAGTCAGCCAGATTCTCGATTCCAATCATGCTCCAGCTCTTGTCAAGTCTTTTCACAAGAAATACCCTGCCAGGCCCGGTCGGGTCCCCTGGAGGGGTCCTTGAGGAGGGGGCACTGTCACGCTCAGCTGCTGGGAAGCTCTGCAGTCCTCTCTGTGTGCTTGATTGACAGGTGTCTGAGCCACCCCTTCCTGATGATGTCAAAACCAGGCTTTTTATTCTGGCTTCCTGTTTCTCCAGTGTCCGTTTGTTTGTTTGTTAACTTTGAGGCTTCTGTTAGGATTTCGCTGAGGAATCTCTCTAACTGCTGCTTTTCTGTTGCCAATCTCTTACTATGCTGGATTAACCTTCAACCTCCTGAATACCTGTCTCCAAACAATTGTTTACCCTCAAACTGCCTGATTACCTGTTGCATACTCTGCAAAGACTGTCTACACAGTGTTAACTCTCAAACTGCCTGAGTACCTGTTGCATACTCTGCAAAGACTGTCTACACAGTGTTAACTCTCAAACTGCCTGATTACCTGTTGCATACTCTGCAAAGACTGTCTACTCAGTGTTAACCCTCAAACTGCCTGATTACCTGTTGCATATTCTGCAAAGACTGTCTACACAGTGTTAACCTTCAGACTGCCTGATAACAAATGACCTACTCCTGCATTATTAACTGTTTCCTGTATTACCCTTCTTCTGTCTGAGTATAAGTGACTATCCCTGCTCTCCTGATTCTGTGGAAGGCATTTCCTGAAACCAGTTCCTTATTCAGAAGTCTATCTGGCTGATATCATGAATTACTTTGGCACAGGCTAACCCTGCTCCATATCGTGAGTACTTTGTTTTTTGGAGGTTGTCGTGGGGTCACGTCCTGGATTAAAGTAGGAGTGCAAGGGTGTTGTTTAAGTTCGCCCTTGCATTTGGGTCTACTTCTGGATATTTCCTAACCTGACATTGATTATAATTTTAGTTACATAGCTTCATAGTTATAATGGGGAGGTTTATTATTTATAGTTTAGTTTATTATAGGTATTTTATTTTTACAGTAAGCAGTTAGTTGGGTATTCCAGGGGAGTGTATTTTAGGCAGTGTAGGCGGTATTAGGTACTTAGCTGGGCGTTCTGAGGGGGTTGTAGGTTAGGCATGACGAAGACATAGGCAGTCAGGGGGAGTGTAGGTAAGCTGTGACATAGGTGTAGATGGTCAGTGGGAGGTAGCAAGGTGGAGCAAGGGCAGTATAAGTTAGACGTGATGTAGTTCAAGGCATTCAGGGGGAGTTATTGGGACATGCTAGTGGGGGTAGCACTTTGCTTTGGACACATTGATAAAATATCAATATGTTTGATGCGGCGGAGTTTAGATTGCAAGGAGGGTAGTGGCCACGTTTGTCTTGCTAGCTATCAGCTGCCGACACATCGCCTGAACTAGTTAGTGTTGGTGTAATTAAACTTATGTTCCCACAGCAATATTTGAAGGGTGCCTACACTGAAACTATTTTTAGTTTCAGTTAGCTCACTGTCTACACCATGTAGGCACTCTTCAAATAGCCCCCTCTGCAGCAAAATGCAGATGAGTGGCAATGTCAGCGATTTGGGTGGTATTGAATTCTATGGGACAGACATCACCGCTCTCCTTAAGGCCCAATGATTTAAAGCTCTCTGCTCTGGTGAGAAAATCTAATAATTCTAAAATGGCAAATTTTATCTTAAGAGCTGCTTATTAGTAAATGGACTTTTGTGAAAGCAATATTAGCGCTCCACTGAGTAATACCAGCACACACTAACGTGCAATGTTATTATAAGTTTACAACAATGCGAACAAGAGCGTGCTTCCATAGGCTCCAATTGGAGCCTCGTTCTCATGCTGTGACACACGGCATGAGAACCTAGCGCAGCAAAGGAAGTAAGTAGTGCAGCGATGGCAGCAAAGTGTAAATATATATGTGTATGACTATATAAATATATATGTATGTTTTAATATGTGTATATACACATATTAACACATACATATAAATATATATAAGCATATACATATATATTTACAGGGAACACACAGTTCCAATAGACCGCAATGTAAAGGCACTTTTCAGTACATTTAGTGACCAATCAGCAAGTGTTACCCAGGAGCTGAACCAAAGATGGGCCGACTCCTATGCTTACATTCCTGCTTTTTCAAATAAAGATACCAAGAGAACGAAGTCAATTTGATAATAGGAGTAAATTAGAAAGTTGCTTAAAATTGCATGCTCTGAATCATGAAAGAAAAAAAAAATTGGGTTCAGTATCCCTTTAACCCCTTAATGACCACAGCACTTTTCCATTTTCTATCCGTTTGGGACCAAGGCTATTTTTACATTTTTGCGGTGTTTGTGTTTAGCTGTAATTTTCCTCTTACTCATTTACTGTACCCACACATATTATATACCGTTTTTCTCGCCATTAAATGGACTTTCTAAAGATACCATTATTTTCATCATATCTTATAATTTACTATAAAAAAGTTTTATAAAATATGAGGAAAAATTGAAAAAAAATACACTTTTTCTAACTTTGACCCCCAAAATCTGTTACATATCTACAACCACCAAAAAACACCTATGCTAAATAGTTTCTACATTTTGTCCTGAGTTTAGAAATACCCAATGTTTACATGTTCTTTGCTTTTTTTGCAAGTTATAGGGCAATAAATACAAGTAGCACTTTGCTATTTCCAAACCACTTTTTTTTCAAAATTAGCGCTAGTTACATTAGAACCCTGATATCTTTCAGGAATCTCTGAATATCCATTGACATGTATATATTTTTTTTAGTAGACAACCCAAAGTATTGATCTAGGCCCATTTTGGTATATTTCATGCCACCATTTCACCGCCAAATGCGATCAAATAAAAAAAATTGTTCACTTTTTCACAAATTTTTTCACAAACTTTAGGTTTCTCACTGAAATTATTTACAAACAGCTTGTGCAATTATGGCATAAATGGTTGTAAATTCTTCTCTGGGATCCCCTTTGTTCAGAAATAGCAGACTTATATGGCTTTGGTGTTGCTTTTTGGTAATTAGAATGCCACTAAATGCCACTGCGCACCACACGTGTATTATGCCCAGCAGTGAAGGGGTTAATTAGGGAGCATGAAGGGAGCTTTTTGGGGTAATTTTAGCTTTAGTGTAGTGTAGTAGACAACCCCAAGTATTGATCTAGGCCCATTTTGGTATATTTCATGCCACCATTTCACTGCCAAATGCGATCAAATTAAAAAAAAACGTTACATTTTTCACAATTTTAGGTTTCTCACTGAAATCATTTACAAACAGCTTGTGCAGTTATGGCACAAATGGTTGTAAATGCTTCTCTGGGATCCCCTTTGTTCAGAAATAGCAGACATATATGGCTTTGGCGTTGCTTTTTGGTATTTAGAAGGCCGCTAAATGCTGCTGCGCATCACACGTGTATTATGGCTAGCAGTGAAGGGGTTAATTAGGTAGCTTGTAGGGAGCTTGCAGGGTTAATATCACATTTAGTGTAGAGCTCAGCCTCCCACCTGAAACATCAGACCCCCTGATCCCTCCCAAACAGCTCTCTTCCCTCCCCCACGCCACAATTGTCCCTGCCATCTTAAGTACTGGCAGAAAGTCTGCCAGTACTAAAATAAAAGCTATATGTTTTTTTTGTTTTTTTTTTTAAAAAAAGCATATTTACATATGCTGCTGTGTACTATCCCCCCCTTAGCCCCCAACCTCACTGATCCCCCCCAAACAGCTCTATAACCCTCCCACTCTAACTTAATCTGTGCCATTTTGGGTACTGGCAGCTGTCTGCCAGTACCCAGTTTAGAAGAAAAAATGTTTTTTTTTTAGTTTTTATTAAACTTTTCTGTAGTGTAGCTTCCCCCCACACAAAACCAACCCCCCACCCCTCCACGATCTCTTTTTGTGCTTTTGCACAAACAAGATTTGGCCATTTGTTACTAAAAATATTTTCCATAGTGTAGCGTTTCCCACCCGCTCCCGACCCGTGCATGCGCCCGCCCGCCACCCTCCGTGCACGCGCGCGCCCGTGCGCGCCCCCTAACGGCCCGCACCCGATCCCGCCCCCCTTGACGTCACAGGGCACACCGATGGCCGCCCACCCGCCTCCCAAGTCGGCTCCCACCCACCAACGATACCGGCCATCGATGTCCGGTGCAGAGAGGGCCACAGAGTGGCTCTCTCTGCATCGGATGGCCGTGTAAGGTTATTGCAGGATGCCTCCATATCGAGGCATCACTGCAATAACCGGAAAGCAGCTGGAAGCGAGCAAGATCGCTTCCAGCTGCTTTCCACACCGAGGACGTGTAGGGTACGTCCTCAGGCGTTAACTGCCTTTTTTTTGAGGACGTACCTTGCACGTCCTCGGTCATTAAGGGGAGACAATCTAGTCTAAAATAAACTTTCATGATTCAGATAGAGAATGTAATTTTAAACAATTAACCAATTTACTTTTATCACCAATTTTGCTTTGTTCTCTTGGTATTCTTAGTTGAAAGCTAAACCTAGGAGGTTCATATGCTAATTTCTAAGCCCTTGAAGGCTGCCTCTTCTCTCAGGGCATTTTGACTGTTTTTCACCACTAGAGGGTGTAAGTTCACGCACGTGGAGTTCAGTTGGGCCAGCTTTGATTGTCTAAAATGGATGTCTGTCAAAATAACTGAAATAAGGGGGCAGTTTGCAGAAGCTTAGATACAAGATAATCACAGAGGTAAAAAGTGTATTTATATAACTGTGTTGGTTGTGTAAAACTAGGGAATGGGTAATAAAGGAATTATCTATCATTTTAAACAATAAAAATTCTGGTGTAGACTGTCCCTTTAATTGTATAGGAGAACACTCCTTTAGGTTTAATGTTTCAAATAGATTAACCGGTTTTGCTCATTGAAACCACTATCTATAATGACATTTGAGTACCTAAGTATAGGTCTTTGTGTAAAGAGAGTGAAACATGTTGTAAGTAGTTCTGTTCTTCCTGTAGAATCAGTCCATTTGAATGGGAATGTTTTGAGAACACTGGATTGTGATTTCAATGAGCAAAACCAACTCTTTCAAATACCAATATAAACCTAAAAGATAAACCTCCCTTACATTATACTCTACAGTTAGTATAGCCAAGTTATTGGAAACACATTAAGAGGCAACACAATTTAGCATACAATTTCCTTTTAATTCCAAAAGAAATCTAAAAAGATATGACTGGTACATTAGGAGACTTTTTAACCCTTCTGTTAAAAAGAGATGTTTAGGATTTAATTTTTGAAAAGAGCCATGTGAAAATGCCCTTGGCTCAGGTTGCCCATAAACATTTGCCGCATAAGAAACCTTAGAGAAAATTCAAGACTTAGTCCACATGGGTGCTATATGACACAGTGCACTCAATTTTAGTGGATGTTTTGTACATGAGAAAAATGTCAATTTAATTTCAAATGTTCACTGTAGACAAGAAGAGACAGCAGTTAGTGAATTCACTAATAAAATCTGACAAGAATTTAAATAAATCCTGATTGATTTTTAGGGGCATATTAGATCATGTCAGCTGCACATCGATAAATGCCGACAGCATATTCTCTCAGCATTTATCATTGCATCAGCAGTGCAATGCCGCCCCCTGCAGATTTGCGGCCAATCGGCGACTAGCAGAGGGTGTCAATCTACCCGATCGTATTAGATCGGTTGGATTTCTGCCAATTTCTGCCGCAGCCTCAGAGCAGGCGGACAGGTTAAGGAGCAGCGGTCTTTAGACCACTGCTTCATAACTTCTGTTTCTGGCGAACCTGAAAAATATGCCCCTTACAGTTAATTTGTCGCTATGGGGCATATTTATCAAGCTCCAAGACTGCTGCTCCATAACCTGTCCGCCTGCTCTGAGGCGGCGGACAGAAATCAAACCCGATCTAATACGATCGGGTTGATTGACACCCCCTGCTAGCGGCCAATTGGCCGCGAATCTGCAGGGGGCGGCATTGCACCAGCAGTTCACAAGAACTGCTGGTGTAATGATAAATGCAGAGAGCATATGCTGCCGGCATTTATCGATGTGCAACAGTCATAATCCGCTATACTGGATCATGTCTGCTTGCACAATCATAAATATGCCCCTATAGGGGAGTCATGGCAGTGAACGATCTTTGGATGTCCTCACACTCAGAAATTTTATGTCCAAGTATGAGCTGACAAGGTTGAGGCAAAGGATGCAGAGGGAATGTTGATAGTTGACCTGTAGCATACAGCAAAAGACATGTCTGTTGCACCAATACAATACTCCTGTGCAAGTGTCCTATTACTAAAGCTGGATTCAAATAGCTAGATAACCCACAATATTCACCCGACCGGTTGCCAGTTTGAAGAATCACTAGTGAGGAATAAGATTTGAGAACAATACAGTGCAGTGAAGATGGCTGTTCATGGGTGGCTGGAATTCAAGAACATTTTTTTTTTTATTGGAAAGCATAAAAATGTTGCAACGCCATTTTCAGAATTGTATGGGTCTAAGTATTTGCTCTCTATTATAGGATTAGGACAAAATGTTCTCCCCTTGTAGCTTGTTTGTGAAGTTTTCAAGGTTGATCTACTAGCGAATAGATATTGTTTTCATTTGATACTATATTATCATATCAGTACTAGCAGTAGAAAAACTATAATATCACATAACAAAGTGCTGAATTATTGATCAACAGTTAGAGATCCCCTAGTGGACCACAATCTACTTTTTAGCTGTATTTGATCATGAGAAATTTCTTTTCAGCTATAAAGCATGTTAGATATGTAAATACTATAGATACATCTACATACCTATTTTACTTAAAGAAAGAAATATTATTGCACTATATTATTTGACTGTTAAATGTTATATCATATTAAGAATACTTTTTTTCTCATTTGCATGGGCAGAAAATGTCTATTAGGTAGGTTCACCACATTTGTAGAAGCAAAGCTAATAAATGTTTGCCTCTTCAAGTCACAGATGTTAAGTGATTTAGATATTGTAGTATAACAGCAGGGCCCTTAGTTTTTCAAAACTTTTAACCATCTCAGATTTAATTTTGCTTTCTCTCAGACTTCATTCCTCTTTCACACTTTTCATTTTCCCATTCATCATTCCTTCATATGCCTCTTCTTCGTTCCACCTTATTACCAACATCAATCTCTTTTTCTTTCATTACATATTTTAACCCATATTATTCCTCCTTGACATCCCTGTAACACTCCATCAGCTAGGTTCCCCTCAAATATTTCTAGCCCCATGTGGTGTCAGATGGTGGGATCCGCAAACTACTAGACAAGTTTGTAGGTAGTAGAAACTGACCAAAGTTTGGACAGAAATGTGGTCAGACAGGCACAATTCAGCAATAGGCAGGCAATCCAGATACAAAATCAGCAAACACACAGGTAGATTACAAGTTATGGGCGCAACGAGGTGCGAAACAAACGCAACAAAAGTTGCGTTTTTTTACACACCATTGCGCTGCCATTAAGTTTTCAAACAGCCATCTTGTGCGTGCGATATGGTTGCGTTGAGCTCCATACCGCACAAAATGCAAGCGCCGTTTTGACGTGCTCGTGCACGCTTTCCCCATAGACATCAATGGGGAGAGCGGGTTAACACGTAAAACCTGCGATCGCAGAAAGGAAAGGTCCGTAATGCAGCCCCATTGATGTCTATAATGATAAAAAAGGTTACATTTAAACCTAACTCCCTAGCATAAACCCCACGTCTAAGCACCCCAATCTGCTGCCCCCGACATCGCCGACACCTACATAAAGCTACTAACCCCTAATCTGCCGCTCCCGATATCTATGTCACTGAAATAAATCAATTAACCCCTAATCTTCCGCTCCTGATATCGCGCCACTATACTAAAGTTATTAACCCCATTACACTGCACCCCAACATCACCCACACTATAATAAATCTATTAACCCTTATTCTGCTGCTCCACGACATTGCTGCAACTAAATAAAGTTATTAAACCCTAAACCTCTGGCCTCCCACATCACTACCACTAAATAAACCTATTAACCCCTAAACTGACAGCCCCCCGCATCGCAACAACCTAAATTAAACTATATTAACCGTAACTCTAACCCTAACACACCCTAACTTTAACATAATTAAACTAGATCAAAATTAGAGTTACAGTTATTAACTAAATAATACCTATTTTAAACTAAAGACATACTTACCTGTTAAATAAAACCTAAGCTAGATACAATATACCTAATAGTTATATTGTAGCTAGCTTAGGTTTTATTTTTATTTCACAGTTAAGTTTGTATTTAAATAAGTAGACTAGTTAGTAAATAGTTATTAACTATTTACTAACTACTTAGTTAAAATAAATACAAACTTAACTGTGAAATAAAACCTAAGCTGCCTTACACTGAAACCTAACATTACAAAAATAAAAAACACTATAATTACAAAAAATAAAAAAAACTACCATTACAAAAAATAACAAACGAAATTATCCAAAACAATAAAAATTAATCCTATTCTAATACCCTTTAAAAAAAAAAAAAAAAAAAACACCCCAAAATATTAAACCCTAATCTATAATAAACTACTAAGGGCCCTTAAAATAAAATAGGCCATTGTCCTAAAGAAATCAGCTCTTATTCTACAAAATAAAAACGAACACCCCCTAACAGTATACAAACCCCCACCCCCCCAAACCCACAAAATAAAAATAAAGTAAAACCTAATCTACCCATTGTCCTGAAATGGGCATTTGTATGGGCATTGCCCTTAAAAGGGCATTCAGCTCTTTTTCTACCCTTATTATATTTTCTGCTCTTATTCTAAAAAGAAAAACCCACCATAAAACAAAAAAAAATCCACAACATAACAAACAAATTATCCAAAATAATAAAAATTATTCCTATTCTAATACCCATTTTAAAAAAAACACCACAAAATAAAAGAAACCTAATCTATAATAAACTACCAATAGCCCTTAAAAGGGCCTTTTGTAGGGCATTGCCCTAAAGAAATCAGCTCTTTTTCAAAACAAAAATACAAAGACCCACTAACATTACAAACCCCCACCCCCCCAAACCCACAAAATAAAAAAACTATCTAAAAAAACCTAATCTACCCATTGCCCTGAAAAGTGCATTTGTATGGGCATTGCCCTTAAATAGCTATTGTTCTTGCCCTTAAAAGGGCATTTAACTCTTTTAAGAAATGCCCAACCCCTAAATAAAAACAAAAAAAACACCCCAAATCCTTATAAAAACCTAACACTAACCCCTTATTTGGTACTCACAGTTGCTGAAGTCCCGTTTTATGGATTTTCATCCCGGTGGCTTAATCTTCATCCAGACGGCTCCATCTTCATCCAGGTGGCATCTTCTATCTTCATCCTGGCAGCATCTTCTATCTTCACGGCGGCAACAGTATGAAGAGCGCGGAGCATCCTCTTCATACTGTTGCCTCCGTATACTGAATCTTCAATGCAGGGGAGCCTTTTCAAAATGGCGTCCCTTGCATTCCAATTGGCTGATTTAATTTTGGAAATTCAAAACAGCCAATAGGATGAGAGCTTCTGATATTCTATTAACTGTTCAAATAGAAGATAGAAGACGCCGTCTGGATGGATGAAGATGGAGCTGCCTGGATGAAGACTTCTCGCCGCCTATTCTATTCTATTCTATTCTATTCTATTGGGTACATGTAAAGTGCAAAATAATCACCTGTGAGGGTCTCAAGGCGCTATGGGAGGGGGGGAGAGGTGGGCTAAGGGAAGATGATTCAGTCGAAGAGCCAGGTCTTGAGGTCCTTCCTGAAGTTTGTAAGGGAGGTGTATTGTCTGAGGTGCAGCGAGAGGGAGTTCCATGACCTTGCTGCCATATAGGAGAAGGATTTTCCTCCAGCTGTTTTTTTCTTGATGCGGGGGATGACTGCGAGTGCTTCATCGGCAGATCAGAGTTGTCTGGAGGGGGTGTAGAAATTGACACGGTGGTTGATGTATTCAGGACCGATGTTGTGGAGGGCCTTGAATGCATGGGTTAGGAGCTTGAAGGTGATTCTCTTGTTGACGGGGAGCCAGTGGAGGTTCCTTAGGTGTTCGGTGTTGTGGTTTTGGCAAGGGATGTAGCGGCTGAGTCTGGCCGAGGTGTTCTGGATGCGTTGGAGTCGTTTCTGGAGCTTGATGGTGGACCCGGCGTAGAGTGCATTGCCATAGTCCAGTCGACTACTGACTAGGGCATGGGTGACAGATTTTCTAGTTTCAGTGGGGATCCATTTGAAGATTTTTCACAGTAGGTGGAGTATGTGAAAACAAGTCGAAGAGACAGCGTTGACTTGGCGGTCCATGGAAAGTGAGGAGTCGAGGATGATGCCTAGATTTTGTGCATGGTGTGTTGGAGTTGGAGGGTGTCCGAGGGCTGTGGGCCACCAGGAGTCATCCCATGTACATTTGGTTGGTCCGAGGAGGAGGATTTCATTTTTTTCAGTGTTGAGTTTGAGACAGTTGTTGTTCATCAAGGTGGCGATTGCTGTAAGTCCTTCGTGGATGTTTTTCTTGGTGGTGGCGGGGTCTCGGGTGAGTGAGATGATTAACTGGGTATCGTCTGTGTAGGAGACGATGTTGAGGTTGTGTTGTCGGACTATGGTGGTGAGGGGGGCCATGTAGATGTTAAAGAGGGTGGGGCTAAGAGAAGAGCCTTGGGGTACGACGCAGCTGATTGCTGTGGGATTGGAGGAGAAGGGTGGGAGCCTGACTTTCTGGGTTCTGCCGCTGAGGAAGGAGGTGATCCATTCCAGGGCCTTATTGCAGATGCCAGGATCGAGTAGGCGTGTGAGGAGGGTGCTGTGGTCTACAGTGTCAAATGCGGTTGAGAGGTCTATAAGGATGAGGGAGGCAGTCTCTCCTTGGTTGAGCAGGGTGCAGATGTCATCTGTGGAGGCGAGGAGGGTGGTCTCGGTGCTGTGATTGCTCCTGAAACCGTATTGGGAGGGGTCCAAGATGTGGTTGGTTTCGATGTGGTCAACAAGTTGTGCGTTGATGGACTTCTCGATTACTTTGGCTGGAAAGAGGAGTAGAGAGATGGGGCGGTAGTTTAGCTGTGGGTTTCTTCAGCAGGGGTTTCAGCTCTGCATGCTTCCAGTCTTCTGGGAAGGTGCTAGTTTTGATGGAGCAGTTTATGGTGAGGCAAAGTTCAGCGTAAAAACACAAATGCAAAACTTGTAATCTAGGTGACAGTAATCAGGTGAGTAGTCAGGCCAGGCAAGGGTCAAAACATGATCAGGCAGTGAAGTATAAAATCAGAAGACAAAATCCTTAACAGATCCAGATCAAAGTCAGGACCATTCCTAGACAATCTGGCACCCAGGGCAAAATTCTAAAATGTGCCCCCTAACAATTTTTTATTTCCCCTTTATAATGACATTTTTTCAAAAATATAACAAAATACCCTAAAGGTACAATACAGTGGTTAGAATGTATATTAACAATTTCAGCTCTGTTCCAAGGATAGCCAAAGTCTCTTTTATTCACTTTAATTCAGACTTAGTTGTACCCCCTAAAAAATTATTAACTCTATAATCTGATATATACAGTATATATATATATATATATATATATATATATATATATATATATATAAACTAAACAAAAAAACATATAGCAATACTTTTTTTTTTTTTTTTTTAATTTAGCAAATAAGAGTAACATACAAAGGTAGCCTTGAACTGACAAAGATAGGCATATAATTGTACAATAAACATTGTCGTATGTAAAACAAAAAAGAATAACAAGAATCATAACTGATAAAGAAACATATCAATGTATAACAGCAACTAGGCTTCTGAAACCTCAATTTTCTGAAAATAATAGCTTAGGTGGTTGGCTAGTTAAATGGTCACTTATGGACCTTTCAAGCGCAAGGAGTTAACAAGACATATGGTAACCAAATTGGCAGCCCTAAATGGGCTTTAGGATAGTAAATAACAATCAGCGGGTAAGCACCGCTTTAAAAATAGGTTATTGGATCTGAATATACAGTTAGGGAATAGGGAAAGATCAACAGGTAATCGCTGATCAGAGTAAAATGTAGATAAAGTACAAAGAGGGAGGGTGTAATGGAACATACAATCAGATAAGGGCAGTTTGTATACACAATGAAAAAAGCTCTGAGAGAAATGTCTCACAATTTATATAGTAGGGAGGGGAGAAGGATAGCCCAGAACAAAGGTCACAGACAGTATATTAATTGTCCTCCAAATATTGTGAGTATAGAGAGCTGGGTAATTAGTATTGTTGCTACAACAATTTAATAGGAGAAATGTATTGAGATGAAGACTCTTTATAACATGTCATAATTACATCACTACCCTAACGGTGGCAACTAGGGGCGGGGCAAGTAAGATAAATGTTTAGCCTAGTGTATATGTTCTATTGTCCCCACTTCAGAGAATTGCCCATTACAGCAAATGATATCTTAAGCATGCGTATGCAGATATACACTCCAACAATGAGACACCCAGGCCGAAATGCATAGCTCTGATGCTTATTAGTACTATTTAAAATAAAAACCAATAAGCTCTATCTAAATCTAGAGCATCGAAGCAATGTGAAGACTAGGTTAGAGCCTAACTTGCAAAAGTATATCTTTTTTTTGGGATAGAAAGGGTCTAATATAAAAAGAGGAACAAACATCATTGCAGGAAAGTATGTCAAATATAAGTCAGATAAGTTACATTAATACTGCAGTAGATAAGAGATAACAATGGGCCTAATCTGAAATATGCTTATTAGTGTAAGGGATATCAACCTTCTGTATTAACTATACAGTATCGGTCGCAAATATGCAATAGTTAAACAATCATATTCATGAAACATTTTGAAGCACCAACGAATAGCCACACATATGTTATGCAAATAACAGCAATTTACTTAAACATCTGGCTCTTAAATTATCATAAGTGAGTATATTGCTAGCCTAGGCAATGTAGTAATCTGGGGAAGGGACAAGAGATGCAGCAGTCAATATATAAGAGTTTAAGGTTAAAGAGTTCTCAGAGATATTAACCCGCTATATAAGTGCAGGGATTGGGTAAAGAGTTAAGGTCTGATGTTTATGTCCTCCCGTGCTTAGGTTAAGAGTGACAATAGAACTGCTCAAGTGTTTCAAATTATAGATTTGTCATGAATGAGTGAGCCACCGGAGAACTATTATGTTATAGCCCCTTTAAAGTTGAAAATGGAGATAGAATTTGCTTCAACCAATCTACCTACAGGGGTTAAAAGTATTCCTGCTCACACGACTGAGAACTATCTGGAATATGATATAGTATAGTAGGTACATCTGAATCCCAAGCCAAATACATATCTGAGGTAGGCATGTGCGATTTGTTTCGGATCGATTCGGAAATTCGGACGAATTTCTTAAATTCGGAGATTCAGATAGATTAGAAAAATTCCGAATTGAAATAGTGCCGAATCTACCGAATAAATCCGAATTAGTTCAGAATTATTCGGTAGATTCGGATGGCCATGGATTACACTAGTATTGTACAGTATATTAGGTTATATCACTCTGCTATGGGTTACACCTAATATACAGTACATAATACTAGTCTAATAAACAGCATATCCCACCTAACACATACCGAAATTCCAAATTTCCGAATCGAACCGAACCGAATCCAAACAAATTTATTCAAATCTGAACGAATCCGAAACAAATTGATTTGAATTTTTCCAAATTCGAATCAATCCGAACCGAAATTCGAAAACATCCGAATCGATCCGAACCAAATTTTTTCGCCATGCACATGTCTAATCTGAGGCAATGTATATCTCTCAGGAATATAGAGGCATATTCTTAACACTGGCTATCAACTAAGTATTTGACCTTTCCGGATTATGACAACTCTGTTATGTAAGCTCTGAGACAGGAGGCTATTTATGTGGCTAGCTTCACAGGTAATGATATTTTCCCTACGACAATTATACATATAGTACAATAAGTTATATCTACTTCAGACACTAAACTAAGTAGGATGATATGTTTATGTAAATAGGCAGAGTCTCCCACTAATGATCAACCTAAACAGTTACCTTTGGTAAACAGGTCTTGGTAAGACAAATTGTAGCATGTCACATTTATGTTTTGGAGAAGGGCATAATGCCTAATACATTGCGACTGACTGTAAAGATTTCTGAGGGATACAACCTCCATTTGAGCAGGGTGAGTGTTTTCAGGAAGATCCTTTAAATATCAATAGATTAGGTCAGAGAGTCCACATTGTCTTATGAGGATCTGTCCTAAACTTTGATATTTATCTCATGCACAAAAGATCATCCAATTCCACTACGGATGAAACTGATCTTGTCAGTAGCGTAATGTGGGCCTATGTTGGAAGACAGGCTAAAAGGATGCATTCGCATAAGCTCTCTTACACACAGCTGATCCACTTGGTGTGGAGATAGCCGGCAGGTGCAGGAGATCAGAAACGCTGCTAGTCTTGTTGGCAAGGGTCCCGCAACAAAGTCTAAGACCCCGATCATCACAGGGTCACTGGATAATCTCACTAGGCTTGTCAATTCTACCACAGCTTCTACCCATGTGAGTGAATGCTTCCTCAGCATGTCGCGGACGGATGCAGTGCCCAAACCTTCTCTACACAGATGTGGAGCACCGGACTCCGGTTGATCCGCGTCTGATAGCTCTCGTAAGGCAATTGATGTGGACGCAGTTATGCTGAAAGGGTGTTGTAAATTGCTAAGTTGCCTGCACAACCGCCATTTGCAATTCTATTGACGACAGTGCAGGAGGCTTATCTTTCATTATGTGCAACAGTTGTGCATGATTGCTGTCCATTTTCAGGGCTAGGGCATGTAAGAGTGCTTGGATTTCATTATGCAGAGTATCATCCATGCTGGCTAGTATTTGTGCCCCCTCCTATTAGCGCTATAGGGGTTCTGCTTCATCCAGCAGACGGGGGCATACTGATGGTAGAGGGCCTCCACCGGATCCGTGCAGACGTCTAGTATAGCAGTTGCGTAGTTGAAATCTGCTCAAGACCAATATAGATCAGTTCAGCATCGCTTCATATATCCAATGTCGCAGAGAAAGATCCTTGTTTGTTGGATGGAAAGTAGATATTTGGTATAATGATAGTATAAGGCCCAGAGCTTCTATCTTTTGCGTCTGGACCCAGCGGCTGCTAGGACCCGCCCCATAGCAATACTTTTACTTTTCAGATTCGATTAAAGGGACACTGAACCCAAATTTTTTCTTCCGTGATTCAGATAGAGCATGCAAATTTAAGCAACTTTCTTATTTACTCCTATTATAATTTTTTCTTCGTTTTCTTGCTATCTTTATTTGAAAAAGAAGGCATCTAAGCTTTTTTCTTGGTTCAGAACTCTGGACAGCCCTTTTTTATTGGTGGATGAATTTATCCACCAATCAGCAAGGACAACCCCGGTTGTTCACCAAAAATGGGACGGCATCTAAACTTACATTCTTGCATTTCAAATAATGATACCAAGAGAATAAAGAAAATTTGATAATAGGAGTAAATTAGAAAGTTGTTTAAAATGTCATGCTCTATCTGAATCACAAAAGAAAAAAATTGGGTTCAGTGTCCCTTTAAGTATACCATGCCTCCTCATTATTCAACCCAGGGTCGGTGCAACAATTTTCAGAGCTCCAGACAAAAGTTCCATAGTATAGGAGTTATTAATGGGAAACAGTTTTGCACACCATGTATATGCGATTATATGGTGGCCCTGCTGACCCCACATTAAATGCGGACCTGCTCACTAAGGTGAGAAAGAATATGTTCAAGAATAATTTAAAAATATTCCTGTTTCCCTTTTTTTTTTTTTCAAATTTGATAAGGAGCTAGCCCAAACAGTGAGCAGCATATTTAGATATGTTATAAGTAACATTGTTGGTGATGTAAAATGTGTGCCATATACAGATTATTTTGCACTTGTGCTGTATACAGTCATACATGATATAATCATATAACATTAACTATTATGCACAAAGAATGCAGTACAAAGTCTGTAAGTTCAGTTGAATGAAGTAATAATGTGCAAAGAACCTTTATTGAGACAAACTATAGCTAGAAACAAATTGTGCCAGGATCTCATTACAAAACTCAAAATATAAAAAGATAAACAGCTTTAAAGTATATAAAAATATATTGATTTTTACAGTGACTGCAATCACATCTGTATGTAGGTGGTGTCAGAGAGTAAAAGAAATGCAAAAGACAAATTAGCAACAAGCAGCTTTCAGATAGATTCTTTCAGGGGCTCATCAGCAAAACAATTACCTACCAATCTTAGATCTTAGTTCAAACCCCGGGGGTGCGACTCATCCCTTTCAAAGAAAAGTAGCCATAAGCTATTTTTTTTATAAATACTCTTACTACTAAGGTATTGTACTCTAAAAGTGCTGATGTTTCCATTACTTATTTAAAGGATTGGTAAAGTATGCTCTAAATTCCTTCTTTTTTTTAATGTAATTGATCAAACATAGTAATCTTGATACATTACACTTACCGTTCGTTCAAGATCAGATAAACTTAAAAACAGAATTCTTATTTTCAATACTGACGTCACTAGAAAGGGCCGTCTTGAATGCTATCCTTTTTGCATAAATTATCTTCCGTGATTTAATTATATTTAGACGCCTGTGCATTATTCTCCTTGTTCCTATGCATGCGCAAAATGATTTTTGAAGTTTTTTGCGCTGTCTTCTTAGGATCTCATCGCATGATGTACCTTTGTATTTATTATCAACAAAATAAAATGCTTGTTTCACTAAAGGAGATTCGTTAAAGAGTATTCCGTAGATCACCTGAGATGATAATGCGCATCTATCAGCTAAGTAGAATGACTGCGGTCACATGACCTTAAAAACACTTATGTAGGAGATCACAAAATAATTAGAATGCGCATGCATCGAATCAATGGAATCCACAGCACATGCGTTGGCATTACACAATGTACTCGGAGCAGAAGAAAATGGAGAACACAGGTTGCCCACCGTGATTGACTAATGCAAATTAGCTTTACAGTGGGTTTGGAATTTGCATATTTTCAGAACGGATAGATGCTGAACCAGAAAGAAAGCGCAGTGCGAGGTATTTACACATAGTTTTTATTTACTCTCATTTTTTTAATAAGGAAGACAAAATTTCTGACCTTACCATCCCTTTAAATAAAATGTTGGAATCCCATAGAGAGAGAGGAAGAAGTGGCTTACCACCAGCTAAATGATTCTGTAACCTATGTTATATAATTTATAAAGTAGTCCTTGTGCTCATAATATAAATACAAATTTAATTAAATAAATAAATATGTTATCCAAAACAGGAAATATGTTTTAAAAACAACATAAACATTTATTTTTCTATTGTTTTTTTTTCCATGTTGTCTTAAAAAAGAGTTGGTATAATTTTGTTATATTCTGTTTTCCGCTGTTGTATTAAAAACTAGGCTTCAGATCAGTAAATAATGGGATATTTAGATACACAAAGATATGCTGTTGTTTTGCATTTAGCTCCATTATCCAATAAAGTAAACAGGTGCAATTACTACAGTATGTGATATTGATGCCAAGTAAACCTTTAATCCCAAACACTTGTGAGTGTTTCAAATGGAAATCTGCCAAAACATCATGGATTGCTGATGTCCTAATTAATTGAAAGTGGCAGATCTAGTTAAGAAGGAACAAATATTATATACAAAACACACATATATTAACAAAAGTTCTGCTCTTTGTTACAAAGTTATCAGTAATATTATAGAAGATGTTTTCAGAAAAACATAAAAAAATATATAATATATAATATATGTGTAATGTTTGTATGGTTTATATCTATTATGACATGTAGTATTTGTCTGTGTAGTGTTTATATAGTGTTTGTCTGCTGCATGTGGGGTTGAGGAAGTTTAATTTTGGTTTTATATGATTATTGATTAAAATGAATTGTGTTTGTTTGAGCAGTGTAGCTTTAGCGTGGTGTGTGTAGTGTGTGCAGAGTTTTTGTTGTGTATGGTGTATGTATAGTGTGTGTTTGTGTAGTGCATGTAGTGTTAATGAGTAGTGATGTCGCGAATAGTTCGCCGGCGAATAGTTCCCGGCGAACATAGCTTGTTCGCGTTCGCCGCAGCGGGCGAACATATGCGATGTCCGGTCCGCCCCCTATTCATCATCATTGAGTAAACTTTGACCCTGTAACTCACAGCCAGCAGACACATTCCAGCCAATCAGCAGCAGAGCCTCCCTCCCAGACACTCCCACCTCCTGGACAGCATCCATTTTAGATTAATTCGGAAGCTGCATTCTTAGTGAGAGGAGGGACAGTGTAGCTGCTGCTGATTTAATAGGGAAATCGATAGCTAGGCTAGTGTATTCAGTGTCCACTACAGTCCTGAAGGACTCATCTGATCTCTGCAGTAAGGACAGCACCCCAAAAAGCCCTTTTTAGGGCTAGAACATCAGTCTTCTTTTTTTTTTTTTCCTGTGTAATCTAATTGCAGTTGCCTGCCAGCGTATACTGTGCCCACTTGCCCAGTGCCACCACTCATATCTGGTGTAACAGTAGTGTACATTTAAAAAAAACAACACTTTTTTGACTGAAATAATAGCAGTCAGTGGAGGGGGGGGCGGGATCGTGGGCGGGGATGTCCGGGGGCGCGCACAGATGCGCGCACGTGCACCAGAGGGCGGGGGCGGGCGCGTGCACGGGGAGGGAGCGGGTGGGAACCGCTACACTACAGAAAAAGTTGGTGTAAAATTTTTTTTAAAAAAAGGCAGGTGGTGGGGGTTGGCCTGTGTGGAGGGGGGGGGAAGCTACACTACAGAAAAAAAAAAACAGAAAAAAAAACTTTTTTTGCAAACTGGGTACTGGCAGACAGCTGCCAGTACCCAAGATGGCCGCCAATAAGGCAGATGGGGAGGGTTAGAGAGCTGTTTTGGGGGGGATTAGGGAGGTTGGGGCTAAGGGGGGATGCTACACCACAGCATATGTAAATATGCTATAAAAAATTAAATGTAAAAACCTTTTATTTTAGTACTGGCAGACTTTCTGCCAGTACTTAAGATGGCGGGGACAGTTGTGGGGTGGGGGAGGGAAGGGAGCTGTTTGGGAGGGATCAGGGGGTCTGATGTGTCAGGTGGGAGGCTGATCTCTACACTAAAGCTAAATTTAACCCTGCAAGCTCCCTACAAACTACCTAATTAACCCCTTCACTGCTAGCCATAATACACGTGGGATGCGCAGCAGCATTTAGCGGCCTTCTAATTACCAGAAAGCAACGCCAAAGTAATATATGTCTGCTATTTCCGAACAAAGGGGATCCCAGAGAAGCATTTACAACCATTTGTGCCATAATTGCACAAGCTGTTTGTAAATAATTTCAGTGAGAAACCTAAAATTGGGAAAAAAATTAAGTTTTTTTTTAAATTTGATCGCGTTTGGTGGTGAAATGGTGGCATTAAATATACCAAAATGGGCCTAGATCAATACTTTGGGTTGTCTACTACACTACACTTAAGCTAAAATTAACTCTACAAGCCCCCTACGTGCTCCCTAATTAACCCCTTCACTGCTGGGCATAAAACAAGTGTGGTGCGCAGTGGCATTTAGCAGCCTTCTAATTAACAAAAAGCAACGCCAAAGCCATATAAGTCTGCTATTTCTGAAGAAAGGGGATCCCAGAGAAGCATTTACAACCATTTATGCCATAATTGCATAAGTTGTTTTCTGTGAGAAACCTAAAGTTTGTGAAAAAGTGAACAATTTTTTTTATTTGATCGCATTTGGCGGTGAAATGGTGGCATGAAATATACCAAAATGGGCCTAGATCAATACTTTGGGATGTCTTCTAAACAAAAAATATATATATACATGTTATGGGATATTCAGGTATTCCTGACAGATATCAGGGTTCCAATGTAACTAGCGCTCATTTTGAAAAAAAGTGCTTTTGAAATAGTTAACATTGGGTATTTCTAAACTCAGGACAAAATTTAGAAACTATTTAGCATGGTTGTTTTTTGGTGGTTGTAGATGTGTAACAGATTTTGGGGGTCAAAGTTAGAATTTTTTTTTTTTTTTCCATTTTTTCCTCATATTTTATAATATTTTTAATAATAAATTATAAGATATGATGAAAATAATGGTATCTTTAGAAAGTCCATTTAGTGGCGAGAAAAACGGTATATAATATGTGTGGGCACAGTAAATGAGTAAGAGGAAAATTACAGCACCATCCTCCTCCAGCTTAGCTTCGGGCACCTCTCAAGTTACCACTCGCCCGCCTGCTGCCACCACCAACACTAGCACCACAGCCACTTTACTTGATCTGTCAGAGGAGTTATTTACACATCAGTTGTAAGAAATGAGTGATGCGCAATCATTAATGCCAGAGGATGTAGATAACAGGGATATGTCTCAGTCAGGCAGCATTACACACATGGACGTACGGTGTGATGATGATGATGTTGTACCCGCTGCGGGAGTTTTGTCTGTCACTGTGAAGCGGGCATAACCCTTACACTACCTGATCGATACAACATCATACCTGATGTTTTAAACCATGTTATTCCAAACAATTTAGGAATGTTAGGTGATTTATACCCTTTATGTATTAAAACCAGACTCTGCATCAACTAGGTAATTTTCCATGGGAGTTTTGCCATGGACCCCCCTCCGGCATGCCACAGTCCAGGTGTTAGTCCCCTTGAAACAACTTTTCCATCACTATTGTGGCCAGAAAGAGTCCCTGTGGGTTTTAAAATTCGCCTGCCTATTGAAGTCTATGGGGGTTCGCCTAGTTCGCTCGTTCGCGAACATTTGCGGAAGTTTGCGTTCGCTGTTCGCGAACGGTAAATTTTATGTTTGCGATATCACTATTAATGAGTTTATTGCTTGGTGAGTGTGTAGTGTATTTGATGTGTGTTGTGTCTCTGTGTGGGAGTAGTTTGTGTGTAGTGTTTTGTGGTGTATGGGTGATTGTAGTGTTTATTTAGTGAGTATTGTTCATGTGTTTTGTCTATATATATATAATACTTGTGTAGTGTGTATGTATGGTAAGACTTTCTTTAGCTGTGTTAGTGGCAAGAGCAAAATAAATTAGCTATACACAAGAGAGATGATGGTAGCTCATGCTTGGTTTTCATAGCTTAATGTGGAGATTTGAGTTGCTACTGAGGACAGCTACTCTAAACTGAAATGCAGTTAACACTAGTCTATTTTTAAAAAACCTGCATTATAAAAATTGAAAGTAAGTCAGTAGGTTCAGATGCTTATCTGAGGCATTTAAAAGAGTTTCAAACTGTGCTAGCAAAAACATTAGATTAACATTTTAACCTATACTAAATGTTGTACTACTTCATAAAAAGGGCAAGAAAAAGCTTTAAGATTGGTATGATGAAATAAACAGTTTTAAATGGGGAAAACACCTTATATCCCATAAACCAACGATAACATAGTTTTACAGTAATAAATCTTTTCTAAACAGTGCATTGCGTAAGAATTATCTAACTTTGGCATTCTTTCATTTTGTATTGCTACAACATGGGAATTAAATAGACTATGCTGGGATTTTAACTTCTTGATGTATACAACAACAAAAGATAATTTTACAAATTAAACAAAAATAAAACGGATATCTTTTGGTTGCATAAACCTTCACCTCCCCAGTCCCACTCAATAGAACCATCTTTAGCTACCATTACCACTTTGAGTCTTTTAGCGTAAGTCTTTACTAATGTTGCAAATCTGGATTTGCAATTCTTGACCATTTTTCCTGGTACAATTGATCAAACTTTTTAGGTTAAATAGGGACCAATAGTCAACAACAACAACAATCAGATGGAATTCTGGGTTTTGATTATGACATTCTAAGACTTTGGGGTTCTTGGTTTTACACCACTCCTGTGTAGCTGTGACAACCTGTTTAAAGTCAACATTCTGATAGAAGCTGAGGCTTCACCCTATTCTCTGGTGTCTTGCAGCCTGAACACATTTTCCTATAAATATGTCCTGTATTTAGTCAAGCCATCTTGCCCCATAACCCTAACTAGTTTCCAGTCCCTGCTGATTAAAATAACTGATGAAAACATTCCTTTTCCACCATGTTTTACAGATATTTTCATTTTGCTTAAAGTGATAGTCTACTCCAGAATTTTTAATTTTTAACATATATTACCTTTATTACCCATCCCCCAGTTTTGCATAACCAACAAAGTTATATTAATATATGTTTTGCCTCTGTGATTACCTTGTATCTAAGCCTCTGCAGACTGCCCCCTTATTTCAGTTCTCTTGGCAGACTTGCATTTTAGCCAATCAGTGCTGACTCCTAGGTAAATCCACGGGCATGAGCACAATGTTATCTATATGGCACACATGAACTAATGCCATCTAGCTGTAAAAAACCTTGTCAAAATCCCCTTAGATAAGAGGTAGCCTTCAAAGGCTTAGAAATTAGCATATGAGATTACCTAGGTTTAGCTTTCAACAAAGAATACCTAGAGTACAAAGCAAATTTGATGATGAAAGTAAAATGGAAACTTGTTAAAAATTGCAAGCCCTATCTGAATCATGAAAGTAAAATTTTGACATGACTGTCCCTTTAATATTTCCGGCAAAAATGGAATTATTGCTTCTGTACAAAGATGGACCATTAACTTATACAAGCATGAGTTTCCAAGCACAATAAACGTCTAGCGGTTTTAATGCTCAAACGTGAGCGCAAAATACCACTACATTTATAATCTGGCGATATGAAAGGAAAGGGTTAGGACACATAAAGTAATTTAACATTCAGTAGTACCTGATAATCCTTAGAATCTATATGTGCCTTTAAACGATAAAGATAGATTCCTTATGAACCTCTGATGCTATGGATATAACAAAACAATATATTTTTTTGATTATTAAATGACACCTATACTACCTAAAGCTACTGATAAGAGAAAACTGTTTCATTATTAATGTGTGGCCACACTTGGACCAATATATATTTGTTAATAATATTAAAGGGACACTGAACCCAAATTTTTTCTTTCATGATTCAGATAGAGCATGTAATTGTAAGCAACTTTCTAATTTACTTCTATTATCAATTTTTCTTCATTCTCTTGCAATCTTTATTTGAAAAGAAGGCATCTCAGTTAAGGAGCCAGCAAATTGTGGGTTCAGACCATGGACAGCACTTGTTTAAAGGTGCTGTCCAATAAGCAAGGACAACCCAGGTTGTTCACCTAAAATGGGCAGGCATTTAAACTTACATTCTTGCTTTTCAAATAAATATACCAAGAAAATGAAGACAATTTGATAAAAGGAGTAAATTAGAAAGTTGCTTAAAATTGAATGCTCTATATGAATCACAAAATATTTTTTTTTTGGCTACAGTGTCCCTTTAAAAGAGACAATAAGGAAGAAAGCAAGAAAAGCATGCTTTTGAGCCCAAATGATATACTTTGCACAGACTCTATATAATAATCTAAAATATTAATAATATAAAGAGGGTCACCTATTCAAGGGAGTATTGTATACATATTTTATTGTATACATATTTGTAGGCTGTGAGCACAAATGCATTTACTCACTCAACTTTCAACACAAAGCATGATGTATGTCTGTCAAAATCCTCCTTATGAATGCTATATGCTCCCTATTTAGTATTCCCCCTAGATGTAGTGAATATACTCAGTTCATTATCATATCAATTAGTTTGTGGAAATTAATGCTCAACAACAAATGTGTAATATGTACAGTTTTAAAGAATCTACACATATCATCTATGACACAAATGCTAAGCCAATGATTTGCTAAACATTCACTCAAGTAGTGAAGTTCTTCACAAATACTATTGTGTTAAATTAAAATATAGGTTAAAAAACCTCATGCATATACATACATACATATGTATACACACATATATACAGTTAGGTTAGGTTAGAAATATTTGGACATGGAAAGAAGTTACAGTTAAATAATGAATATGAGCTAAAAGTGCAGCCTCTCAGCTTTAATTTGAGGGTATTCACATCCAAAGTGGAGGAAGGGTTTAGGTATTACAGCTCTTTAATATGCAGCCCCCACTTTTTCAAGGGACCAAAAGTAACTGGACAATTGACTGTTGTTGGACTGTTTGATAGACATGTGTGGGCTATTTCTTCATTCTTTCATCATCAATTAAGCAGATAAAAGGTCTGGAGTTGATTCCAGGTGTGGCATTCACATTTGGAACCCGTTGCTTTAAACCCACAACATGCATTCAAAGGAGCTCTCAATACAAGTGAAACAGGTCATCCTTAGGTTTTAAAAAAAAAAAAGAAAAAAAGAAAACCATCACTGAAATAACAGGAACATTAGGAGTGGCCAAACCAACAATTTGGTACATTCTTAGAAAAAAAGAATGCACTGGTGAGCTCTGCAACACAAAGGCATCCACGTCCAAGTCCATTGAAGACAACAGTGTTGGATAATTGTATGATCCTTTCCCTGGTAAAGAAAAACCCCTTCACAACATCCAGCCAAGTGAAGAACACTCTCAAGGAGGTAGGCATATCTTTATACAAGTCTACCATAAAAAGAAGACTTCAAGAGAGCAAATACAGAGGGTTCACTACAAGGTGCAAACCATTCATAAGCCTCAAGAATAGAAAGGTCAGATTAGACATTGCCAAAAAACATATAAAAAATCCAGCCCAGTTCTGGAACAGCATCCTTGGACATATGAAACTACAATCTACCAGTACCAGAATGATGGGAAGAAAAAAGTATGGAGAAGGCTTGGATCGGCTCATGATCCAAAACATTCCAAATCATCTGTAAAACACGGTGGATGGAGTGTAATGGCATGGGTATGCATGGCTTCTAATAGCACTGGGTCACTAGTGTTTATTTAGGATGTGAAAGAAGACAGAAGCAGCCGGATGAATTCTGAAATGTATAGGGATATATTGTGTGCTCAGATTTAGCCAAATTCAGCAAAGTTGATTGGAAGGGGCTTCACTTTACAGGTGGACAATGACCCAAAACATACTGCGAAAGCAACCCAAGAGTTTTTTAATGCAAATAGGTGGAATATTCTGCAATGGCCAAGTCAATCAACTGATCTCAACCCGATCAAGTATGCATTTCACTTGCTGAAGACAAAACTTAAGTCAGAAAGACCCACTAACAAACAAAAACTGAAGAGAGCTGCAGTAAATACCTGGCAAAGCATTACACAGGAGAAAACCCAGCATTTGGTGATGGCTATGTGCTCCGGACTTCAAGCAGTCAATGCATGCAAAGGATTTTAGACAAATTATTAAAAATGAACATTTTATTTATGATTGTGTTAATTTGTCCAATTACATTTGAAATCCTGAAATAAGGGAACTGTGTATGAAAATTGTTGCAATTCTAAAATGTTGCATACAATATTTATGTTCAACCCCTTGAATTAAAGATGTATATATATATATATATATATTAAGGTTCAGAAATAAAGCACTCACTGGACTTAGGTCAACCGTGTTAATCCTTATTTGTTAATGTGACATTTCAGGACTACAAACGTCCCTTCTTCTGACGAAACGTCACATTAATAAATAAGGATTAACATGGTTGACCTAAGTCCAATGAGTGCTTTATTTCTGAACTTTTATACAATTTTTTAAATAGCGCCCTGGCAGCTGTTGTGTGGTGGTGAGAGTGCACACACATTATCCAGTCCTATACAGTATATATATATATATATATATATATATATATATGTATATATATATATATATATATATATATACACACACATACAAATACAAAAACATACATATACAACTTTCAGTCTTTCTCTGTCCAGCATGGTATCTTATGCCATATCTTAATTGCTTAAACAATGTATTCAATATTAAACCTTTATTTTACATTCTACAGGAAAAATATAACTGAAATACATTATTTTAATGTTTTTTTATATGTTTTGTTATGCATATTTTTTAGCATTAACACTGTGGGGTAGATTTAACAAGCAGTGGATGCTACAATCTACCCCCCATAGTTTCCAGATCACTGGACACATAAGTTAAGAAGCAACGGACGTAAGACCGCTGTTCCTTAACTCGTCTGCCACATCTGATGCGGCGGACAGCAATCATCCCGATCAGATACGATCGGGATGATTGACACCCCCTGCTAGCAGCAGGCATTTAGCTATGTTAGGCGGACTTGATCCGCTGCAGCAGATCATGTCCGTCCGACAGTTAAAAAAAATTGTCCCCTTTATGCCTGGAATCCAAAAGTTCAATATTTTTTAGCATTATTTTATGTTTCACTTGAGGACAACATTTAACTCACCACTTGTATTATGAGCACTAATAGCACTCTCTGCTCCATCCATTAAAAGTATAGTGCACACAAAAAAGAAATGTCAGCCTTGTTAAGATTGTATCACCAGATTGTGCTCTGTTCTTGGCGCGGGTCCAAGCATATCCATTGTGCTTTACTTGTAATCTAGCCCTTTGTAAAGGCTGAGCAATAGGCTAAAGGAGTAAGCCATAGTCATAATATGTCAATAAAGGCTAATTTCCTTATGAAGACCTTTAAGTACATTTTCTTTTATACACAGCAGTTTTCTACATATAAAACTATCCATGTTTAATAAAAGTGTCTAAAATAACTACATTTTTCTTTTGCTTCCTTTTAGTTACATTAACAGCACACAAGTACATTAATTTGAATCGTTATTTTCAGATGCAGTTTTAAGTGACTTTTTATTTTACTTCTATTATCAAATTTACTTAATTCTTTTAGCATGCTTGAAAAGTAAGGCTAGGTAGGTACAGGAGTGGCAATCTGCAAAAGGGAGCTAACTGATGATTAGTAGCTAAATAAATATGCCTCTTGTCGTTGGTTCATCAGTTGGGTTCATCAAGGTCCCAGTAGTGTATTTCTGCTCCAGAGCTGACTTTAACTATGTGTTTAAACCCTTTGCAGGGGTTAAATGCATAGTTTTATGCAAATATTAGTACAATAATAGACTGTTCTTACACATTAGAGCATTTTCTTTTTTCACTTTTATATACCTTTAAAATAATAAGGGCCAGATTACAAGTGGAGCGCTAAATATTGCTTTTGCAAAAGCGATATTAGCTCTCCACTGAGTAATACCAGTGCACGCTAATGTGTGCTGGTATTAGAAGTTGACAGCAATGTGAACGCAAGCTCATTAGAGCTTATGGGAGCCTCATTCTAATGCTATGACACACGGCATGAGAACCTCAAGCAGCGAAGGGGGTAAGTAGTGCAGCGGCAGCAAATTTTTTATATATATGATTATATACATATATATTTATGTGTGAATATGTGTATATACAGATATTAACACACACATATATATATATATATATATATATATATATTATGTATATATTCATATACTGTACATATACTGTATATTTACAGGGAACACAAAGTTCCCATAGACCGCAATGTAAAGGCACTTTTCAGCGCCGGTTGTTTTCTAACACCCCACTCCTGCTGCTTTTAACCCCTTTAAGGAATATTAAAGCCATATTAAAATTTCATCGATCAGATAGAGCAGGTCATTTTAAACATCTTTCCATTTTACTTCAATTAACAAAATGTGAACAGTCGTTTTATATTTACACTTTTTGAGTCAACAGCATCTACTGAGCATGTGCAAGAATTAACAGAATATACGTATATGCATTTGTGATTGGCTGATAGCTGTCATATGATACAGGGGGAGTGGACATATACATAACTTTGAAAATTGTCAGAAAGAAATCTACTATTCATTTCAAGTGCTATTGCATTGTCTTTTTATCATTCTTTTTTGATTATGGAAATCTAAAGTATTTAATGGTCCTTTAAAACTGCCTAGTGCAGTTGTTTCTTATTTAAAAAAAAGCTACTTTTTTTTAAAAATAAAAACTATAATATCCTCTATTTTGAGAGCATGTGGACACTTTAAGAAAATTAACTGAGCACTAATTGCCATCACGAGCTTGCGGTATCAATAACCAGCTGTTTGTAATGGCTGGTTATGTATTGCACACTCGCAAATGGGAAAATGTGCCTGCTTGCGGGCACGCAATAAATTAGCGCTTCACTTATAATCTAGCTTTAAATCATTTCCTTATATCTTCATGACTCCATAAAATATTTTTTCCCTGAAAAAAAAAAATCTGTTCATATTAATTTAATTTCTATTATGTTATAGAAATGTGCTAGGATTAAATTTGCTGTGGGTCTTTAAATGTACAGTGTGAGATGCAGCAACATATGTACAACTCTTCATTTATAACTCTGACAAGCGCTTAAAGCCCAATTTTCCAGTGAACATACCATGTTATCTATATACTGCACGGTTTCAGTTTATCTGGCAAATCCGACAAGGTATGTGTGACTCAAAATAGCAACATCATCCTTACAAAAATCAATATGTAATAAAAAATACATCTCACCATTCAAGTAACTCTCATTTGAAGAAGCCTTTGGGGGTTTCCAAAGATTTCAGACTCGTTTATGAAGGAATATTACAACATTCAGACAATGGGCTCATTAACAACAGCCAAATAACTACAGTCTGTGCCTGCAAAAATTAAAGAAAAGGTACTTGTAAAATAAGATCTAATAATGTAAGAAAATGATCTGGTAAAAAATGTGCCAGAGGATGTATTTATAAATTAAATATTTTGGATTTTACTATTTTATACATAATAATAAGACAGACAAAATTAAATAATGAAACATAAATTTAATTAAATTATTTAAAGTATGACTGACAGTAATCACTAGGTATTTATTATAAAATGTTAAAGAATAAAAAATAGGTTATCAGTTGTGAATTGGATGTTTTGTAGTAATCAGCTATAAAACAATTATACTTAAGAGTTTAATGATAACAAAATACCACTGTGAAAAAAAGAAAATAAAGCTAGTGCAGTAAATAAATGTGCACTCTATCTATGTATCTATCTTTCTATAATCTATCTATCATTTATCTATGATCTATCTATCTATCTATCTATCTATCTATCATCTAACTATCTATCTATCTATCTATCTATCTATCTATCTATCATCTATCTATCTATCTATCTATCTATCTATCTATCTATCATCTATCTATCATTTATCTATATATCATTTGTCTATCTATCATCAATATATCTATCTATCTATATATCTATCTATCATCTATCTATCTGTCTGTTCCTGACTTTGTTGGTCTCCTAGTTCCTGATTCCGGCCTGTCTGACTACTCACTTTGGCTCCTGACTCGGCTCGTCTGACTACCAGCTCTGGCTTTGACTCCTGGCTTGTTATTTGACTTGTGGTCTTTTTATTATGTTTGTTATTAATACAGGTGTGATTATTTTGCACTTCTTGTCTCCGTCTGATTCCTGGCACTCTGACATTACGCAAGGGCTATGAATCCTGATGGTGCTAATAATCCACCTTGCTCTTGTTGACTTTGGTGCTGTGGGCTATTTCATTGACAGTGCTTTTTTATCATAGCACTCCATTCCTGTATTGCCTCGGTCTGTTCCGCTTGCTTTTGAGGACATTGATGGCAGGCCCCTTCAGCCTGCACTCGTTACTCACAAAAGCACTCTATTATCCATGGCTGTTGGGGCTCTCCATTTTGAAACCCTCTAGTTCCAGGTGATTAACTCTACGCATTTACCGGTTGTTCTGGGTTATCCTTGGCTCCAAAAAGCACAATCCCAGTCTCGACATATTGTCATGGTCTCTGCAATGTATTTCCACTTGTCTTCGGAAACAAGTCAAAGTACTGTGCACTTAGGTATCTCAATTGCCTGATAAGTACCGACAGTTCAAAGAAGTTTTTGACAAGGTGTGTGCCGGTACGTTGCCTCCTCACCAGTCTTACGATTGTGCCATAGACCTGCAACCTGGAGCTATTCCTCTTCTGGGACGGGTTTACCCTCTCTCGGTTGCAGAGAATTGTGATATGGAGGAGTATGTTGCCGATGCTCTGTCACGGGGGATCATCCGTAAATCCTGCTGTCCTGCAGGGGCTGGCTTCTTCTTCTTGAAGGGTTAAGACCATGCATCGATACTAGGGGTCTTAATCATCTAACCATTAGGAATACTTACCCTATTCCGCTCACTACAGAACTCTGCCTCAAGGGAGCTACGGTCTTTTTTAAACTTGATTTGAGAGAAGCATACAATCGATGTTGCAACAGTGTGTTGTGGTGTACTTAGATGATATCCTCATACACTCACCCACTCTTGAAGCTCATCATTCTGATATTACACGTGCATTTTAGAGACTACGTGAGAACGGCCTGTTTTGTAAACTCAATAAATGTGAGTTCCATCATACTCAAGTAACCTTCCTAGGTTATGTAATCTCTGTTGCAGGGTTCTGCATCGATCCTGTCAAGTTGTCTGCAGTCCTGCAGTGACCTCGCCCAGTTGGTCTTCGCTCTAGTCAATGTGTTTTGGGCTTTGCCAATTACTATAGGAAGTTTATTAAAAACTTTTCTTCCTTAGTCAAACCTATCACTGACATGACCCATAAGGAGAATGATCCACTCCATTGGTCATCTACTGCCAATAAGCCTTTTGAGAGTCTTAACACTTCCTTTGCTGCTGCTCCAGTTCTGGCTCATCTTAACCCTGTCCTGCCTTTCGTTCTTGAGGTTGATGCATCTGAGACTTGAGTAAGTGCCCTCTTGTCTCAACATCCTATGCCTGATGGTTCCTTGCATCGGTGCGGTTTCTTCTCTAAGAAATTGTCTCTAGCGGATTGCAATTATGAAATTGGCGACAGGGAATTACTGGCCATAAATTTGGCACTCAAGGAATGGAGGCACCTTCTCGAGGGTACTAGTGTACCAGTGCTCATTCTTACTGACCACAAGAATTTGACTTATCTATCCAAAGTAAAATGTTTGTCACCCCCACAGGCCGGATGGGCGCTATTTTTGTCTCAGTTTAACTACGTGGTTTCCTACCTGCCTGGTAGTATGAATGTTAGGGCTGATGCCCTCTCTCGTCAATTGTCGCCTCTGTCCAAGGAGGAGTCTGTATCTTTTCCAGTTATATCTCCTGACCATATATATATATATTTTTTATATATTTTTATTGAGGTTTCAAAGAGCAAATCACAATAAAAGAAGAAAAAATAGTATGCACAATTAGTCATTACAAAGAATATCAAGTACATTACAATGTTGAGTGTATACAAACAATCTAGAAAGGAGAACAAACAACACTAGATTACAGTTGTGATTTGCCAATTTGAATGTAAACCTTCTAATGAACTCTAGAAGCCTCTCCAGAACCTCAAACATAAGCAAAATAAAACATCTACCGAAGGTTAATATAGAATAAGAGAGACCACTTTTGGGCCTCAAACCAACCTCTTTTCTTTTTTTTTATATCGGTTATGGATAGAGTTAAGAATATTATAGATAGTCGTTATAATATAATATGTGGGAATGTTGCATTTAGTAGGATATAGTGTAGTAATAAACAGTAAATTTGGGTTCAAAAGCTTTAACTCTATTTGTAGGCAGGATTAGGATCTATAAAAGTGCGGCATAGGCTAGAGAAGCCGCATAGTTAACGCTCCTAAACTAGGAGGTACATTATGGGGTGTGGAGGGAGGAGGTTATAAGTAAACATGACATGTAGCATAAACAACTAATGTGTGGGTCCAGCCTACACTAGACAAATATCCCAGGCTTTGAGGTAAAGCTACATGAAACAAAGAAGCTGCAATCATAGTAACAAATTGTAAGTTTAGTATGGAACATAAATATCATGTAAACACATTGAGCCAGAAAATTACTAGAGAGTGTGGGCTGCCCAACCTTCCTATGTGAATATAAACAGGCCATCAGGTCTACTCGTGAAGATATTTACCACAGTGAAGCACATACCATACACATTTCAGATATTGGGTGCGATATGAATGTTCCACCTTTCAATATGGTCTGGGGAGGGATTAAAACTTTTACTTTTCAGCACACATATCTATATAAGGGTAGAAGTAACACCAAAGCATAAGAAATAGTTGTTAATCATGCAGTATCATGAGAGCAAAAGGTGAATGTGGAGCTAAGGGGTAGGCTGTCCCACTAGCTTACAGTTTTAAGCTCTGCCATCCAGACACGGGCCCTATGTCCAGACCGCAGGCAAAACCGTCCCATGTATGGGTGTACAATTTAGCTGAGCCTCCCTGAGCTACTTAAAAAATACTATTAGCACTTATGCACTAAACAAAGAGGCAAACAACATTGTGGTGACATTAGGTTCCAGTATAGAAAGTTAGTAAACAAGTACATAAATACAAAATAAAATGCCTCCTGCTTAAAGCAGACTTAACTGTATAGGAAAACGTTTGCATATATATATATATATAATGGTGTACAGTGTTCAATATAGTGGTAGTAATATGAGTAAAATACAGATATATCTACATTAAATACATCTCATATAGCAAAACAAATTGTTAGGGTAGACATTACATGGCTAGTGTGCCTTGATAATTGGTGTTAATATTAATATGTGCCCTGAGTCTATAACTTAGCAAACCCCAAAACAAAATAACAGGAAACAGCTTCCACCTCGGTAATGTCTAATATATCTGCTAGGGACACATACCGGTATGATCAAACATGGAATGCAGAGAAGCTAACTATCTGAGATTAGAGACCTCACACAGATTGCTCATTAAAGGGGCAAGCTTGCCATAACATTATGCTGCTACCAAAAGCTCAATATACATGAGATACATCAAGTAAATTAGAGATACAAAGGTAAATAAGAGATTCATCAAACGCTTAAACATGAGTTAACCAGCAGCATCGCCGGCCAGTATCATTATTATTGTCCATATAAGGCAGAACAACAAGGTGGCCTTAGCATACATCTATGAAGTGTTAATATCGGTATGATAAGCTGTAAAATAAATGGGGCTGTAGTCCCTCGATCGCTGTAGGGAGTCCTGATGCTTCAACAAACGGCAATAAAACTGTGGGGGCAACTTCAGATACAGCGGCTTGAATGTCAAAACATTTTTGGGAAGTAAGTAGGGAAGACAAGCTACATTCAAAGCATGGAGTTGTCCTAGAAAATGTGAGTGCAAAAATGATGTCCCTAGCGAAAGCTAGTATGCCCCACATTTCAGAAAATAGAGTCTCTTAATTCCCTGTGGTCATAAGTGGTTCCTCTATAAGGAGCACTATAGTAGCGCCTAAGTTACCCGATACCTTTCCGACAGCCGGAGGGAACATGCAGCACTCGCTGTACCGGTCTCTGACATGGCCTCCAGTCGGCCACAACAGTAGGATTCTGAGGGACTCCATGAAGCAATGGTAAGCAAGCTGAGAGCCCCGCCAGCCTAGAGACATCGATGCGAGATAAACTAAGTACCTCAAAAGGGATTTGAAAGGCAGCCCAGCCAATGGCCGCCGCACGTAGCTCTCGCGGCCAATTTTGTCCTTTGAAGCTCTGGAATGCATCCGTCCGTGGTGTTTCTCTCAGGTCTCGACGCGGTATTCCCAAGTGCAAATCATGCAGGTTATTAGCAGTGACCGCTGCATCGCCAGCACTCCACTCCTTTGTTTCCTCCATGACATAGGGCAATGAATAGTGCACCGATGCTGTCCTCAAAGATGGCTGCTTACGTGACTCAGTTACTGCTTCTGAGCGCTTCTCCTCATAGTTAGCCGTAATGCCCAGAGTGATAGTATGTGCAGCAAGGGGCTTGAAAGCCGCCGCTACTGCATTCGAGAGGGCGTTGTGGTGGCGATCCAACAGTTCTACCATGATGTAGAATAAGTGCAGCCATGACTTAACACATGTGGCATACCATAGAAGTTTAAGAGCAGGGTCTTGAAAGATATTTAGTGCTGCAAGATTGTTTTTAAGGCATCCGAAAGATAACACTCTTCATGGGTCTGCAAAGTGGGATAAAGATACCTAAAACATATAATAAATCCCTTAAAAGTTTGAAATGTTTTAGGAGCTCTGAAAGTGTGCGTCTTGTCATGGTGATAGTTGGCTCCGCCCCCCCTCCTGACCATATTTTGACCACCATATGTACTAATTTGACTTCTCCCTTAGGGGAGGAGATCCTCGCTACAAAAACCAATGCACCTTCTGAGAAACCTAGTGGTAAGTGCTATTGCACACTTACCACTATCCTAAAGCCGCAGGTCACCCGGGCAAGAACCAAATGATTTGGTCTGTCACTCGTTAATTCTGGTGGCCAGGTCTTTGTTCTGATGTTGCTGCATATGTTGCCTCCTGCTCAGTCTGTGCACAGAATAAGACTCCTCAACATCTACCTGTGGGTCTTCTTCAACCTATTGCTAATGGTGAAGGTACTTGAACACATCTTTCCATGGACTTCATTGTCGAGCTCCATGTTTCCAATGGCAATACGGTTATCCTAATGGTGGTTGACCGTTTTTCTAAAATGTCACATTGCAGTCCCTTGAAGAAGTTTGCTACTGCTCAGGAGCTTGCTTAAATTTTTGACCAGGAGGTCTTCGTTTACATGGGTTCCTTCTCCTCGGCATATCACCCTCAATCCAATGGGGCTGCAGAATGGTCTAATCAAGCTCTGGAACAGTTCCTCCATTGCTATGTTTCAGATCACCACAATAATTGGTCTAAACTGTTACCTTGGACAGAGTTAGCTCGTAATAGTGCTATTAATGCTTCCTCCCAGTTATCCCCGTTCATGTCAAATTATGGGTTTCAACCATCCTTGGCAACTCCATTCCACGTGGGTGCAGATTCAGGATTGTCTTCATCATCTATGCAGTGCCAAAAGTTCCAGGCTGTCAGGATCTTATTCCACTTTCCTATTTGTTACTAGTAATGTAACAATACAGGGAGTGCAGAATTATTAGGCAAGTTGTATTTTTGAGGATTCATTTTATTATTGAACAACAACCATGTTCTCAATGAACCCAAAAAACTCATTAATATCAAAGCTGAATAGTTTTGGAAGTAGTTTTTAGTTTGTTTTTAGTTATAGCTATTACTGTGCATAATTATTAGGCAACTTAACAAAAAACAAATATATACCCATTTCAATTATTTATTTTTACCAGTGAAACCAATATAACATCTCAACATTCACAAATATACATTTCTGACATTCAAAAACAAAACAAAAACAAATCAGTGACCAATATAGCCACCTTTCTTTGCAAGGACACTCAAAGCCTGCCATCCATGGATTCTGTCAGTGTTTTGATCTGTTCACCATCAACATTGCGTGCAGCAGCAACCACAGCCTCCCAGACACTGTTCAGAGAGGTGTACTGTTTTCCCTCCTTGTAAATCTCACATTTGATGATGGACCACAGGTTCTCAATGGGGTTCAGATCAGGTGAACAAGGAGGCCATGTCATTAGATTTTCTTCTTTTATACCCTTTCTTGCCAGCCACGCTGTGGAGTACTTGGACGCGTGTGATGGAGCATTGTCCTGCATGAAAATCATGTTTTTCTTGAAGGATGCAGACTTCTTCCTGTACCACTGCTTGAAGAAGGTGTCTTCCAGAAATTGGCAGTAGGACTGGGAGTTGAGCTTGACTCCATCCTCAACCCGAAAAGGCCCCACAAGCTCATCTTTGATGATACCAGCCCAAACCAGTACTCCACCTCCGCCTTGCTGGCGTCTGAGTCGGACTGGAGCTCTCTGCCCTTTACCAATCCAGCCACGGGCCCATCCATTTGGCCCATCAAGACTCACTCTCATTTCATCAGTCCATAAAACTTTAGAAAAATCAGTCTTGAGATATTTCTTGGCCCAGTCTTGATGTTTCAGCTTGTTTGTCTTGTTCAGTGGTGGTCGTCTTTCAGCCTTTCTTACCTTGGCCATGTCTCTGAGTATTGCACACCTTGTGCTTTTGGCACTCCAGTGATGTTGCAGCTCTGAAATATGGCCAAACTGGTGGCAAGTGGCATCTTGGCAGCTGCACGCTTGACTTTTCTCAGTTCATGGGCAGTTATTTTGCGCCTTGGTTTTTCCACACGCTTCTTGCGACCCTGTTGACTATTTTGAATGAAACGCTTGATTGTTCGATGATCACGCTTCAGAAGCTTTGCAATTTTAAGAGTGCTGCATCCCTCTGCAAGATATCTCACTATTTTTGACTTTTCTGAGCCTGTCAAGTCCTTCTTTTGACCCATTTTGCCAAAGGAAAGGAAGTTGCCTAATAATTCTGCACACCTGATATAGGGTGTTGATGTCATTAGACCACACCCCTTCTCATTACAGAGATGCACATCACCTAATATGCTTAATTGGTAGTAGGCTTTCGAGCCTATACAGCTTGGAGTAAGACAACATGCATAAAGAGGATGATGTGGTCAAAATACTCATTTGCCTAATAATTCTGCACTCCCTGTATGTAACAGATCACAATAGCAGACAAAATGTATATTTGTACCACTCAAGACTTATCTATTAATATTGAGGATTAATAGCTCAATTGATGAGTGGAGTTGATACAAAGATGGAATAGATTGTTATAAGATAGTTATACAATCTACTTTGGATATTAGAGGAATTGCAGGAATTCGCCAAGTATTGGTTGCCAGTGCTGTATGAGAGAGTTCAGAATAACCGTTATATAACTTATGTTATTATTGGTAAGAATCACTTGAGCAATAGCAATAAGAATTACCAGAGATATATATATTTAGTACTTAGCTGAGGTGAGATGAAGTGGCAGTACTTGTGAGGGCGATAGATATTAGATTGAGCTTATTGGTGCAGCCAGATGTGATGCAGCTCTGTGTAAACAGCTCCTGCTGTTCCTTGTGCAGCACGGGGACAAGTGGGCGTGAGTAGGCAGTGTCGGACTTGAGTGACAGATGACGTCACAGGTCACGTCCGACTTACAGCAAGATTTGCAAGTAGAAAGTTCAGTAAAGTGACTGCTGTACTCCGATACTTGAGTGTAATAGATGTGCGTGTATAACGGCTGTAGCAAGTATTGTGCCAGAAGTGGAACTTGTTAGCTTGAAGTGAGAGCGGTATTGGAATGGAGGTGATTCTTCCTTATAACTCCTGATTTCCTTTATGCTGCTGTGCAGAGATGATTTCAGAATCCCACTGTCAATGCTGGAAAGCTTTTTGTATTTCTCTAGGGATACACGGAAGAATGAATAACTTTGTAGAGAGCTTAGATACAAGAGACTTCAGTGTGCTTTGACTCTAAATTACTAAGCACTAGGGACAGGGTGGGGTTAGCATTTAAAGGTTCAGAAAGAGGCAGCTGCCATAAGTGGGAGGAACAGAGAATAATCCTGACACAGGCTGATCGTAGGTGTCTGCCCGCACCTTCCTACCAGGTTGGTGAGAGGGTTTGGCTGTTCGCCTGCAGCTTAAACCTTCATGTGCCTTCCAATAAAATGGATCCCCATTATGTTGGTCCCTTTCAGGTACTCCAACGGGTCAATCCTGTGGCCTACGCTCTTGACCTTCCTCATGCAATGCTCATCTTAAATGTTTTTCATGTCTCCCTCTTGAAACCATTGGTTTGTAATTGGTTTACCACTGTGTTGCCTCATTCCCGTCCTATCTCTGTTGACAACCATTAAGAATCTGAGGTCAGCAGTGTTACGGTACCAACAGTGTACCAAGGGTTAGTACCAGGGAACAATGCCCTGCATACAGAATCAGCACTTCACAACCTTGATCAGTTTCCCTGCAAACATGAGACCAAGCTCCACATTTCAGGTTTAAAAAAGAATGACTACTTTATTTGAAGGCAGCACACAGATTTATACACCCTGGCTTCAGGTTACAGAGGGCATTGGTTTAACAGTAAAGCAAACATATGAACAATACATCAAACCTCTAACAATTGTCTATTCACAGGTAAAACAGATTAACATATTAAGTTAATTAACTAGGGAAGAACGTTTACTCAGACAATCTGATGTTGGGCAGTCTAGTTAACATAATCACACAAGGACACAATCAGTTTACCCAGACAGACTCCTGAGACACAATCAGATCTGAAACATACATAGAATACATCTTATTAGAGAATATAGGAACAGTTCTTATTAGCTATAAAGTCTTTTATGCCCACTTGGCTTATAGAGTCACAATTGCTCCCACAAGGGGCACTCACACCCTGTACCCATCCTGTATTTATGGATACAGGGTGACATAGACATAAGACAGAGTTATGGAAGTACATGGGGTGTCCAGCATATAAAATTCCATATTTCCATGCAGTCTCTGGGTATCCTTAAGCCCATGTACCTCCAGCCCAAAGAATGTTCCATAACAGGCCCTCCAAGGCACAGTGGCGAGATTGGTCTCGTCACAAGCAGCATTATTGACTCTTGTATGTCCACGGGCCGCGTACAGTATTTTGTTCACTGAAGGGGCTATGGTCCTGAGGAGCGTTCATGTATTCCCTCCTCTGATGTTCATGCCTTCTGTGCCCGTTTCCCCAATAAGCCTTTTGTTCTCCCGCGGGGGAGGGGTCGTTAAGGGGATGGTACTGTCAGGGTTTTTTCCCTGTTTTGTTTGCCATGTGCTGCTGGCAGCTATTTTGCTCACCTTTTCTTGCTGAACCTTGTGCAGAGTGTGTGATGCTGCTAGTTTCCTGCAAGCCCACTTTTGGCCAGACTGTTGTACATCATTTGTGTGAAACAGGTTGCAGTCTCAGAATTGTGATGTTATCACTTATTATTTAAATCTGTTCAGTATGCTTTGCCCTTGTGTTGTCTCAGACCTGTTTGTGAGTTCCTGTGTTTTAGTTCCTGTGCATTACCTGGCTAGTTTGACGTCTCTTCTGGTTCCTGATCCCTGACTTTGCTGTTCTCCTAGTTACTGATTCCGGCCCGTCTGACTATTGGCTTTGGCTTATGACTCAGGCGTATCTGACCAGCTCTGGCTTTGACTCCTGTCTTGTTATTTGACTTGTGGTCTTTTTATTATTTTTGTTATTAATAAAGGTGTGATTATTTTGCACTTCTTGTCTCAGTCTGATTCCTGGCACCCTGACATCTATTTACCTACAAGCTATCATCCATCCAATGAAGCACTCACAGTTATTTATTAATTAATTTTTATATATACATACACATATATATATATATATATATATATAGTAGGAAATCCCACAGAGGTTGGTTCAAGAGTGGATTATTAGAACAAAACTGCTAGTGCATAGGTGAGAACACAAACTTAACACCTGACACGTTTTGTGCATGTGAACATGCGCTTCATCAGAGGACCTCTGATGAAGCGCATGTGCGAAATGCGTCAGGTGTTAAGTTTGTGTTCTTACCTATGCACTAGTAGTTTTGTTCTAATAAACCACTCTTGAACCAACCTTTTGGGACCTGAGCCAGCCTCTTCGTTTTTCTCCTCCGGGGGATTTCATACTACTATACCCAGTGGTGGAGATACCGCTTTGGCTGTCTCAAGCCCGGAGCCTGGTCTCTGCTACTAGGAGCCTTCTACGATTACCTACCCTTGGGACCCAGCAGACCTTCTGTGCGACGGCTCACAGACCTCTGACGTCAGAGTTACCATTCACTGTGGACGGCGTGTATGAGCGACACGGATATTCCCAGCCGACGCAACTGGCTGGCATCTGCCTGCCGGCCTGGCCACATCGGTGAAAGTTGTCCGGCAGCGACATTGACACGAATTGATCTGGTCCATCTCCCCATAAGGTACTTTTTTACATATTCACACCTGGTTGTGTTAAGGCTCCTGGTTACTACAGCGGGGACTAAACAAGTACGGATTTCACTTATTGCCTACTTATTGTTTATACTGGGATCTCTGTACAAGTCTTTATGCTGTCCTTACACATCTGGTTCAGCACAAGTAAGGGACTTTGTACAGTCATATAACTTGAATTACCATCCGGCATTTGAACTCTCATTATTACTTTGGAACTTTCCTGTTCAACATAAGTGCGGGACTCTCTACAGTTACCTAACTTGTACCAACATTTGGCATCTGAACTTTCATTATGATTTTGGAACTTTCCATTAAGTGTTCATTGCCGTCCTTGTTTAAATTACCCATTTGCAAGAGTTTACCTTTGTTCTTAAGATATATATATATATATATATATATATATATATATATATATATATATACTGTATATATAAATGTTTATAAGCAGCCCAGTGAGTATTTAATTTGGATGGATGTTATATTAACATTTTAGAAAATCATGGTAATGCAACTCTCTCTCTCTGTCTCTCTCTGTCTCTAAATAGATAGCTAGTAGAAAACAGGCAGACAGACAGTTGATAGATAGATAGATAGATAGATAGATAGATAGATTGATGATAGATAACCACATAAAATTATTTTTATTATATATGTATTATTTATCAAGATTTAATATTTAATACATATTAACTATTTGTATATGTACTTTTTTTATTTGTATACCAAGTTGTTATATAGGACTGACTCATCCTAGTAGAATAGATATCTACTTTTACGGAATTCAGGGGTATTCGTCAAAAATGATGGCCTGAGGATATGTTGTTTTCCAATCTACAGATGTGTCAATTGCTCTGAAACAATAACTTAGCTACAGTTTTATAAGTAAAACTTTGGAACTAATTATTATTAAAGGCCCATAAGAAGTAGTGGAATAACATACTGAGTTTGATAAATGAGCACAGCTCTCTACAGCTCTTTCATATTTTTTCCCTGAGCAGCACCTGTTCAAATGAACCAAGTATTGTTTTTTTTATAATAATTCTTTAGCATATATCTTTGACATCTCTGAAACTAGCCTCTCAGTTGAAGCTACTATAATATGCGCTCATGGAATGCTTATCAATATTCTCTGACATCAAACCTACAGTTTTGTGCAAATATTACATGAATGCTGAAGATTTTGTATGAGTTTTTACTATACCTTAATGATTATTTAGAGATACTAACTGTTTCTCATCATGAACTGTTTCCTTTGAAGGCAGTTTGTTAAGGAAATACCTAGAAATAGTTGTATTTTGTTATCTAACACAGCAGCAGAAATATCTTGACATGTCAAGGCAATCTAAGTTGTGTTTTTGTCAGGTTAAAGCACTGAAAAAAATGTATTAAATAAAATATGTATTTTTGTTTCTTTAATATAAATAAAGTTAATGTGGATTTAATTTAAAAGGACAGTCTACTAGAAAATTGTTATTGATCAAAAATATAGCTAGTCCCTTTATTCCTTTATTACCCATTCACCAGTTTTTAATAAACAACACTGTTATATTAATACCCTTTTTACCTCTGTGATTACTTTGTATAAAGGCCTTGGCAGACTGCCTCCTTATTTCAGTCCTTTTTAAAAATTTCATAAATAACTCCACTGGAGTGAGTACAATATTATCTATATGACACACATGAACTTGCACTTGTCTAACAGTACAAAACTGTTGTAAAGGAACTGAGATAAGAGGCAGCCTTCAATGGTTTAGAAATCAGTTTGAGCCTAGCTAGGTTTCACTTAAAAAAAAAAAATACCAAGAGAACAAAGCAAATTTGATGATAAAAGTCAAATGGAAAATTGTTTAAAATTGCATGCCCTATATGAATCATGAAAGTTTAATCTTGACTAAACTCCTACCACTATTAACTTCTAAAACTATATAACACTCCGATGAGTGTTTAATGCCCGCCCCTTCCCTCGTGTGACCAATCTAGTTAGAGAAGGGACTGTCAATCACTGAGAGCAAGCAAGCTCTCTGTGTTTTCTCACAATTACCACTGCTTATTTTATTGATGTAAGTAGGCTTGCATTTGCTGACCTGCCCCACAAGGGCTCCGGAGCAGCTTAGTCTGTTTTGTACATGGAGCACTTTAGTTTACACTGTGGTATGCATTTCACTTGTTTTACAATAAGCCCATCTTAGCTTTATTTCTTATCACAACATCTTTGGAATTATTATTTGTAAAGTAGATTAATATATTTTTTGCTGTTTGATTAAAAAGTTAAATTCTTTATTGCCCCCTATCATTACAAAATTGATCAGTTGAGAAGTTTCTTGAATAATGGTATTGTATAAAAATCCCATTAACAGTCAAGGCTCAGCAGAATGTGTCTCATCAACAACCCCCTGAGACTGATGGAATCAATGCAAAATCAATATATATTTTGTTCTCTGTATCACTGTTCACTGAGAATCATTTGAGCCATAGCTCACATTTCATCTTCAAAATAAATGTTTTCTGAGCTTTACTTCAATACATCAAAGTGTTCAAAACAGAAAACTGCTGCTCTCAGTATGATAATGAAATGATCCATTGTAACATAATTGGAATATACAGTATATCCTTTACCATTTTCAGTGGGATTTCTTAAATCTATCCTCATTGCTGTGAAAATGGGTCTTAAAGGTCACAAGTATGTTTTTCTTTACTTGATGAGTGCAGATACCTGTATTAACAATGCAATTAAATGAACAAATATCCCTGTGTTTTTCTTTTATATAAATGTGTTAAGTATATAACGTAAATTACATAGTAACATAGTATATATGCTTGAAAGAGTCAAATATTCATCAAGTTAAACCTATACAAAGATTACCTAATTTACACTAAAGAAGCTGACAATTCAACTTACATAAAAAAATTAGAAATCATGCCCATTTAACACACACAATCATATCCATGAATTCTGTTCTTAACCAGAAATGCATCTAAGCCATGTTTAAACTTATCAAAGGTATTGACCATCACTACCTCATTTTACAAGGTATTCAATAATTTGATTGCTCTTACTGTGAAAAATACAATACAAAAGATAGAGAGCGCCTCATGGTGCAGACCAGTACGATATCCAACGATAACAAAAGGCAGATTCAAACTACTCACATGTGATAAAACACTTGATGTGCACAACTAGCAAGCTGGATCTAAAGAGTCCTCCGGCAGACTCATACCAGCACAGCAGCAACAATTATCCTCATCCATCAGTGCAGGATTCCAAAGGTCCGAACAACGCTGGAGGTGCAGCAGGCTAATGGTGCAGGCAGCAGCAGGATACAAACAGACAGCAAATGTAGCAATGATGATATGTAAAATGTTATATTAAAATCAATAAAACCAAGCAACGCGTTTCTCTGTGTAACAGCACGGTTTCCTCATGCTTATAGCAAACTAACAGACAACTGCTACACTTAAACATCTATTCAACCAATACAATCACGGAAGAGGTCACACCCCCACAGTCATGTGGTAAACAATAAGGCAATGTAACTTTACAAGCTAACGAGAATATCATAGCCAATCAAAAAGTCTTATATATCACATACCCATTTCTAGCATTAAATGATAGGATCAGAGGTAAAGGGGGGCGTGAACTACACCATTCTAAAATGCAAGCTAACAGAAGGACGTAATATAAGTTAAATGATATATATATATATATATATACGAAAAGCGTCAGTCTGACGGATTTCCCACTGAACTTTTATGTTTTTACTATGTGTGCCGTGGATTTTAACTAAATTTGAATAAAGGAAATTTTTTAACTATTTGGAATGCGGTTATCATTTGATCTTCATATATATATATATATATATATATATATATATATATATATATATATATATAAATATAATAAATGCAACAATCCTAATAAATAAAACTAACGTTACCCACATCCCAATAGTATCGCTCAATAAAGTTAATTTTCCATCGATGAAGAAACGGAATCCTGTGACATTGTCCAAAATCCTAGTGTTCCTCAAAATACCCTATATCTATACTTGCCAGCTGTAGTTACTCATACAAAATCATCATACCAATAATAAAATATGCACAAAGGTGGTGGGAGTATGTACAGATTAAAGAATCATCAATGGATTTATAGTTATATGTACAAACATATAACAAAGCTGTAACATTAGTCCTTTACTGTAAAACTCCAGTGTGAATGTATACGTGCATCATCCTGATCAGAATAAAAATGTGTGATGATCTGTATTATTTTAATTTTATTTTATTTTAGTGTGTGTGTTCAAAATATGTCATATATAACGGTGATTAAGTTCTCCATATAATTGAAAGATATATATGTTCTAAATATGTGGTATATTACAATGATAAGATCCTTCAAATAAATGAGTTAATACCAATCAATGTGTCGTGATATATGTGCTCTAGATGTGTAATCATGCTCTAAATAGTAGTGTAATACTACAGCTATATAAATGAATAAATAAGAATAATCTATAAAATATATAAATATGTATACATGTCTCTACCCAGTTAATAACAAGTGGATAGGGAAATTTGAATGTATATATACCCATAAATAATAATAATAATAATAATAATGATGATAGTGAAAAAAACACTAAATAGTGCATATACAGGTATACGTATACCATAAAGTCATATAATAAAGGATTAAGAATGTATGTTAAATATGAAAACCTCTCATGGATAGAATCAAAAAGCAGCTAAATCCATATTCATGTTGAGACCAAAGGGTAACAGAGTCTTTAGTTTATATATGCAATATGTTTCCCTTTGTCTCAATCTATTGTATCTTTTATATAAATTGGACGAGGGTATAGTCTCTAATGGACAGATTGAGAAAATATTTAAATTTCTGTTGTGGGTTATATTACAATGTTTGGGTACACTATGGAATCTAAATTTATTCTTCATATTCCTAAAGTGTTCATTCCATCTGTTTCTGATAATTCTGAGGGTGCGACCCATGTACTGTATCCCACAGATTTTACAAGTTAAGAGATATATTACAAAAGTGCTTGTACAAGAGAGTTGAGAGACGGGATATGTTTTTTTTAGTTGTATAAGATTAAAAAGAATTAATGTTATATATTTGCACATGTTGCAATTTCTTAATAGACATTTATAAATCCCATTGTTTGTAATATGTCGTCTGGGGACCAGTACTCAGTATCAGTACTCAGTATCATCATTCCTCTGAGTGCCAGCAGTCTTGGAAGCTCTATTCTTAATTTTATTATTATTTTTGTTGACAAAAATAAAAAAAAAATATTTTTGAGGGTAGGTGCTCGTTTGAAAACCCATCTCGGTATAGTGTTTAGCGATTTACGCAATATGGGATCCCTTAATAACAGACCCCAATGATTTTTTGATAATATTTTTGATTTTCAAATGGTTTACATTATACTTGGTGATAAACATACGATTCTCAGTGTAGTTAGCTTCCGGTTTATGGGTTTTTTTAGGCAAGAAATACTCACGCCTATCATCATGTTTTGTGCGCTAATAACCGGCTTCTATAATTTGTTCAGGGTAACCTTTTTCAAGGAATCTTTCTTTAAGGACCAAACTTTGTGCTTCATAATCTTTTAATAAACTACATTACTGTGTATTCTTTTAAATTGTCCATATGGGACATTATTCTTCCAAGGTCTAAAATGATTACTATTATAATTAAGATAACTGTTGCAATCAGCAGTTTTGAAGTGAGTAGTGATTATGATCTTATTATTAGCTGAGAAGGATAGACAGAGGTCAAGAAACACAATAGATTCCCTTTCCACATTATCATTCAAATTCAAATATCTAATGAAAGATTCAGCAGAACTCACGTCCCTCTTCCATAAAAATAACAAATCATCAATAAATCTGCCATAGTAGACCAGGTTTGCCTGGAACCTTGACCCATAGATATAAAGACGTTCAAACATACCCATGAATAGATTTGCAAAGCTCGGGGTGAACCTGGTCCCCATGGCAGTCCCCCGCAACTGTAAATAATTTTCATCTTGAAACACAAAATAGTTATGCTGTAGTATAAAAGCAATCATTTGTAGAATAAATTCCTTCTGTAGGTATGGTACATAAGTATCCCCATCCAAATATTCAGATATAGCTCTCACACCTAGTTCATGTTGAATGTTAGAATACAGGGCATGCACATCGCACAAGATACACAGGTAATCCTCCTGTATATCAAAATTATCCAATTTGTGGATCAAATCAGGGGAATCCTTAATCCAATGCGCGTACATAATTCTGCAAAAAACAGTCCACATAGGCCGAGAAATTATCAGTGAGGCTGCCAATCCCTGCATTGATAGACCTCCCAGGGGGGCACTGGGTATTCTTATGTATCTTGGGGAGATGGTAGTAGAATGCACAATTGGGTTTTACTTGGACTAGGAAGGGTTTTCCGATTTGGAAATAATGCTGTATCCTGCTGCCGCCTGCACCATTAGCCTGCTGCACCTCCACCGTTGGTCGGACCTTTGGAATCCTGCACTTGCTGATGAGAATCGTTTTTGCTGCTGTGCTGGTGTGAGTCTCCTGGACGACTCTTTGGATCTGGCTTGCTAGTTGTGCACATCTAGTGCATTATCACATGTGAGTAGTTGTGTATCTGCCTTTTGTTATCGTTGGATATCGTACTGGTGTGCACTATGAGGGCTCTCTATCTTTTGTATTGTAGAACCTTCCCCTCTGTCTGGCCAGACGTCCTAGGTATCTGGTGCCATTGTATAGATTTGGTGACCCCTGGTGACATCTGGAAGTCATTTGGTACCCCTGGAGCAAGTATTTGGTACTCCTTTGGAATCCATCTGTATAGCACCATTGTGTGCATTTATATATATCTTAGTTTACTTTTTTGTTTTTATCATTGCACCAATTGTTTGCAATAGACGGGATCAGACTGATATGCTACAGGAAAGTTCTACTCTGTGAAAAGCATTACTGGGCTAAAAAGCTGCACCCAGGTGGTAAATCATCATAGAATAGGCTAACAATGCTATTGAGCCAGTTGTTCGTTCCTGTGAGTGCACTTCTCTCTGTATATATATATATATATATATATATATATATATATATATATATAGTTATTATTATTATCTTTATTTTTTTATTTATATTTATGTTTATATACTTCTGATTTATGAGTTGGTGAGGCGCCTCTTTCTGATATCATCTGGGATCTAGTGCCACTCACACTGACCCTCTCTGTGATATAGTGCCACTTTCCTGTGATATATCTGATTGTTTTTACTGTGAAAAATGTTTGCGTTGCTGTAGATTAAATATCCTTTCCTCTTGTCTTAAACGGTGTCCTCTTGTCACAAACAACTGCCTTTGAATAAACAGCCCTTCTGTCAACTCTATATTTGGGCCTTGAATATACTGTATTTAAATTAATCATATCACCTCTCAATCACCTTTTTTTCTAGACTAGAGTAAACACACCCAATTTAGCTAACCTCTCTTAATAGTTTAAATCTTTCATTCTCCTTATCAGCTTTATGGACCTTCTCTGAACTTTTTCTAATTCTGTAATGTCTCTTTTTAAAATTGGTCCCCAGAACTGCACTCAGTACTCAAGGTGAGGTCTTACCAGGGAATTATACAGTGTTTTCTTGCCTTGCATCTATGCCTTTTTTTAATACATGCAAGTTCATAATTAGTCTTAGAAGCTGATGGCTTGCATTGCACATACATTTTTAGTTTGTTATCTATAAGTTCGCCTAAATTGTTTTCCTCCTCTGTTTTGCTAAGTGTAGTCATTTTTAAATAATAGTAAGCCTATTTTTACTTCAAAAATGTGGAACCTTACATTTACCAATATTAAATCTCATTTGACATTTAGGACCCATTCCTCAATTTTTTGTTAATCACATTCGCCTAGATTTAGAGTTCTGCGGCCAAAGGGGTGCGTAGCTAACGCTGGCTTTTTTCTGGCCGCACCTTTTAAATACCGCTGGTATTGAGAGTTCACAGAATGGCTGCATTAGGCTCCAAAAAAGGAGCGTAGAGCATATTTAAAGCAACTTCAACTCTCGATACCAGCGGTGCTTACGGACGCGGCCAGCTTAAAAAACGTGCTCGTGCACGATTCCCCCATAGAAAACAATGGGGCTGTTTGAGCTGAAAAAAAAAAAAAAACACCTGCAAAAAAGCTGTGTTCAGCTCCTAACGCAGCCCCATTGTTGTCTATGGGGAAACACTTCCTACGTCTGCATCTAACACTCTAACATGTACCCCGAGTCTAAACAACCCTAACCTTACACTTATTAACCCCTATTCTGCCGCCCCCGCTATCGCTGACCCCTGCATATTTTTTTTAACCCCTAATCTGCCGCTCCGTAAACCGCCGCTACTTACATTATCCCTATGTACCCCTAATCTGCTGCCCCTAACACCTCCGACCACTATATTATATTTATTAACCCCTAATCTGCCCCCCACAACGTCGCCTCCACCTGCCTACACTTATTAACCCCTAATCTGCCGAGCGGACCGCACCGCTATTATAATAAAGTTATTAACCCCTAATCCGCCTCACTAACCCTATAATAAATAGTATTAACCCCTAATCTGCCCTCCCTAACATCGCCGACACCTAACTTCAAACATTAACCTCTAATCTGCCGACTGGAGCTCACCGCTATTCTAATAAATGTATTAACCCCTAAAGCTAAGTCTAACCCTAACACTAACACCCCCTAAGTTAAATATAATTTTTATCTAACGAAATAAATTAACTCTTATTAAATAACTTATTCCTATTTAAAGCTAAATACTTACCTGTATAATAAATCCTAATATAGCTACAATATAAATTATAATTATATTATAGCTATTTTAGGATTTATATTTATTTTACAGGTAACTTTGTATTTATTTTAACCAGATACAATAGCTGTTAAATAGTTAAGAACTATTTAATAGCTAAAATAGTTAAAATAATTACAAAATTACCTGTAAAATAAATCCTAACCTAAGTTACAATTAAACCTAACACTACACTATCAATAAATAAATTAAATAAACTACCTACAATTATCTGCAATTAAACCTAACACTACACTATCAATAAATTAATTAAATACAATACCTACAATTATCTACAATTAAACCTAACACTACACTATCAATAAATTATTTAAATAAAATATCTACAAATAACTACAATGAAATAAACTAACTAAAGTATAAAAAATAAAAAAGAACTAAGTTACAAAAAATAAAAAAATATTTACAAACATTAGAAAAATATTACAACAATTTTAAACTAATTACACCTACTCTAAGCCCCCTAATAAAATAACAAAGTTCCCCAAAATAAAAAATGCCCTACCCTATTCTAAATTAAAAAAGTTCAAAGCTCTTTTACCTTACCAGCCCTGAACAGGGTCCTTTGCGGGGCATGCCCCAAGAAATTCAGCTCTTTTGCCTGCAAAAAAACACATACAATACCCCCCCCAACATTACAACCCACCACCCACATACCCCTAATCTAACCCAAACCCCCCTTAAATAAACCTAACACTAAGCCCCTGAAGATTTTCCTACCTTATCTTCACCATACCAGGTTCACCGATCGGTCCTCGGAAGTGTTGATCCAAGCCCAAGCGGGGGGCTGAAGAGTGACGTCCATCCTCGGGCTGAAGTCTGGTTCCAAGCGGCGGCTGAAGAAATCCATCATCGGGCTGAAGTCGGAAGTCCATCATCGGGATGAAGTCTTCTATCAAGCCGCATCTTCAAACTTCTTTCTTCTGGAGTGGAGCGGAACCATCTTCTTTCCATCCGACGCAGAACATCCTCTTCAACCGATGCCTACTCGCCGAATGACGGTTCCTTTAAATGGCATCATCCAAGATGGCGTCCCTCGAATTCCGATTGGCTGATAGGATTCTATCAGCCAATCGGAATTAAGGTAGGAATATTCTGATTGGCTGATGGAATCAGCCAATCAGAATCAAGTTCAATCCAATCAGCCAATCAGATTGAGCTCGCATTCTATTGGCTGTTCCGATCAGCCAATAGAATGCGAGCTCGATCTGATTGGCTGATCCAATCAGCCAATCAGATCGAGCTCGCATTCTATTGGCTATTCCTACCTTAATTCCGATTGGCTGATAGAATCCTATCAGCCAATCGGAATTCGAGGGACGCCATCTTGGATGACGTCATTTAAAGGAACCTTTATTCGGCGAGTAGGCACCGGTTGAAGAGGATGTTCCGCGTCGGTTGGAAAGAAGATGGCTCAGCTCCGCTCCAGAAGAAAGAAGATTGAAGATGCGGCTTGATAGAAGACTTCATCCTGATGATGGACTTCCGACTTCAGCCCGATGATGGATTTCTTCAGCCGCCGCTTGGATACAGACTTCAGCCCGAGGATGGACGTCACTCTTCAGCCCCCCACTTGGGCTTGGATCAACACTTCCGAGGACCCATCGGTGAACCTGGTATGGTGAAGTTAAGTTAGGAAGATCTTCAGGGGCTTAGTGTTAGGTTTATTTAAGGGGGGTTTGGGTTAGATTAGGGGTATGTGGGTGGTGGGTTGTAATGTTGGGGGGGGATATTGTATGTGTTTTTTTGCAGGCAAAAGAGCTGAATTTCTTGGGGCATGCCCCGCAAAGGGCCCTTTTCAGGGCTGGTAAGGTAAAAGAGCTTTGAACTTTTTTAATTTAGAATAGGGTAGGGCATTTTTTATTTTGGGGGGCTTTGTTATTTTATTAGGGGGCTTAGAGTAGGTGTAATTAGTTTAAAATTGTTGTAATATTTTTCTAATGTTTGTAAATATTTTTTTATTTTTTGTAACTTAGTTCTTTTTTATTTTTTGTACTTTAGATAGTTTATTTCATTGTAGTTATTTGTAGATATTTTATTTAAATAATTTATTGATAGTGTAGTGTTAGGTTTAATTGTAGGTATTGTATTTAATTAATTTATTGATAGTGTGGTGTTAGGTTTAATTGTAGATAATTGTAGGTAGTTTATTTAATTTATTTATTGATAGTGTAGTGTTAGGTTTAATTGTAACTTAGGTTAGGATTTATTTTACAGGTAATTTTGTAATTATTTTAACTATTTTAGCTATTAAATAGTTCTTAACTATTTAATAGCTATTGTACCTGGTTAAAATAAATACAAAGTTGCCTGTAAAATAAATATTAATCCTAAAATAGCTATAATATAATTATAATGTATGTTGTAGCTATATTAGGGTTTATTTTACAGGTAAGTATTTGGCTTTAAATAGGAATAATTTATTTAATAAGAGTTAATTTATTTTGTTAGAATAAAATTATATTTAACTTAGGGGGGTGTTAGGGTTAGGGTTAAAATTAGCTTTAGGGGTTAAAAAATTTATTAGAGTAGCGGTGAGCTCCATTCGGCAGATTAGGGGTTAATACTTGAAGTTAGGTGTCGGCGATGTTAGGGAGGGCAGATTAGGGGTTAATACTATCTATTATAGGGTTATTGAGGCGGGAGTGATGCGGATTAGGGGTTAATAACTTTATTATAGTAGCGGTGAGATCCGCTCGGCAGATTAGGGGTTAATAAGTGTAGGCAGGTGGAGGCGACGTTAAGGGGGGCAGGTTAGGGGTTAATAAATATAATATTGGGGTCGGCGGTATTAGGGGCAGCAGATTAGGGGTACATAAGGATAACGTAAGTAGCTGCGCTTTGCGGTCGGCAGATTAGGGGTTAATTATTGTAGGTAGCTTGCGGCGATGTTGTGGGGGGCAGGTTAGGGGTTAATAAATATAATATAGGGGTCGGCGGTGTTAGGGGCAGCAGATTAGGGGTACATAAGTATAACGTAGGTGGCGGTCGGCAGATTAGGGGTTAAAAAAAATTAATCGAGTGGCGGCGATGTGGGGGGACCTCGGTTTAGGGTACATAGGTAGTTTATGGGTGTTAGTGTACTTTAGAATTTTGTCGCTCACTTCAACCACGACTCTAAATACCGGAGTTAGAAAGATCCCATTGAAAAGATAGGATACGCAATTGACGTAAGGGGATCTGCGGTATTGAAAAGTCGCGGCTGAAAAGTGAGTTAGACCCTTTCCTGACTGACTCCAAATACCGGTGGTAGCCTAAAACCAGCCTTATTAGCCTCTAACGCTGGTTTTGACGGCTACCGCCAAACTCTAGGCCATTGCAAATAAATTATACCCTGAACTGACCTAATCACCTTACACCACTTTGTATCATTTGCAAAAAATAGAGCTGTTGCTATTTAATCCTTCCTTTAAGTCATCTATGATTTTTTTTTTTTTTAAAACAGGGCCAATTACTGATCCTTGGTTGATCCCTCTAATTACTTACTATTACTAAATATTCAGGCACAGTTTTAGCTTGCGCTCGAGTGCAAACTATAACTTTAAACTTGCTAATATCAACACAAATTAGCAAGGTTGCAATATCAACACAAATTAGCAAGGTTGCAATATCCATTGAAAGTATAAGCTGCACTTAAGCGAAATCAGCTTCACTAATCCTTCTCTGATTATCTTGCTTTACCATTGTTTGGCAATATCTAAGTTGCGTGCTAATGGTAGCGAGGCCAAGCGATAGTGGTCATCTCGCCCACGATATCATTAGCGCACCACTTGTAATATGGCCTCTTTACTCACACTGAGAAACTCATGTGCAGCAGAGAAACAGTTTGCAACAAGTGCAACTGATTTATTCTCTTAAATTTCTAGTGTTTAAAGGCACAGTCAAGTCAAAATTAAACTTTCACGATTCCAACAGAGCATGCGATTTTTAAACAACTTTCCAATTTACTTTTATCATAAAATTTGCTTTGCTCTCTTGGTATTCTTTGTGGAAAGGTAGGCTCATATGCAAATTTTTAAGCCGTTGTATTGCATCTTATCTCAGTGCATTTTGACAGTTTTTTACAGTTAGACACTGCTAGTTCATGTGTGTCATATAGATAACACTGTGCTCACTCCCGTATCTAATCATTATTTATGAGTCAGCACCGATTGGCTAAAATGCATGTCTGTCAAAAGAACTGAGCTAATGGGGGAAGTCTGTAGAAGCTTAGAAACAAGGTTATCACAGAGGTAAAAAGTATATTAATATAACAGTGTTGGTTATGCAAAACTGGAGAATGGGTAGTAAAGGGATTTTCTATATTTTTAAACAATAAAAATTCTGGTGTAGACTGTACCTTTAATGGGACCCACACCCATGAAAATAATACCTTCCTTTAAAGGACCATTAAATACAGTAGAATTGCATAAATAAAAAGTGCATAATAAAAAGACAATGCAATAAAACTTACTTTGAATTTCAAATAAGTTATAGATTTTTTTCTGACAATTGTATTTATTCTACCATTTCCAGCCCACTATATCATGTGACAGACATCAGCCAATCACGACTAGTATACACATACCGTGTGAGCTTGTGCACATGCTCAGTAGTAACTGGTGCCTCAGAAAGTGTTGATATAAAAACACTGAACAAAATTTGATAATAAAAGTAAATTGGAAAGTGTCTTAAAACTGCATAATCTTTCTGAATCATGAAAGTTTATTTCGGCTTTAGTGTTCCTTTAATTACTCAAGCACAATGATGTAGACCCATGGGTTCCTCCACTGGGGTAACTGGAGCTGTTAAAGGGGCAGAGGATACTGCAGAAATTGGACGAATAGAAGGACGGGAGGGAAGGACCCTCCGAGTTCTGTCTCTCTCGGCTTGTCTCTCCTGGAAGCGAGAGTCCAGACTGATACAAAGTGTTATAAAGTCATCCAAAGAAGAAGAATATCAAGATAAGTGAATTCATCTTTGATGCGTTCATGCAGACCCTCCTAAAGGCTGCCTTGAGAACACTGCCATCCCAAGTGGTCTCAAGTGCCAAGGTGCAAAACTCTATGTCGAATTGTGCCACAGTTCTATTGCCCTGGCGGAGATCCAGGAGAGAAAATTCTACAGCAGAAGTACGGCCAGAAGTCCCAAACACAGAAGAAAATGCAGAAATAAATGCATCAGCATCTTTCAGGAGTGGCACATTCTGTTCCAAAAGGGGAGAGACCCAGGATGGGGCCTTGTCTTTCAGTAAGGAGATGATAAAGGTGACCCTTAATTGGTGAGACTTTAAGGTGTGAGGATCTTTACGGAAGTGCATCCTGTAATAGTTTAGAAAACCCCTACAATCGATTGTACCTTCATATTTGTCAGGCGATGGTATCCGGGGAATGCTTCCAGAAGCAGGGGAAGAAGCCGCAGTACTAGGAGCAGTAACTGGCGGTACAACAACAGGAACGATATTGCTTGCTGCAACTAGTGCAGAGAGTTGAGCAGTTATAGCCTCTAATTTGGAATCCGCACTCTGCAACTATGTGGTATGGGTTCCCAACATCTGTCCTTGAAGGTAAACTGCTCTTGCTACCTCATTTGGCTCCATGGCCCAAGTATAATGTAATGCTAGTGGGATAGTCTACTATCAGACCAAACTCGACCAGTAGTCTTTTTATCCCGGCATCGAGCAGGAATGATAGGGGATATCCCAGAGCACAGAAAGTTTGAGAGATGATGTAGCAGTACTCACTATAGGCAGGATAGTCTTTGATGACAGCAAGCGGGGAATCAGTGGAAGGTGGTTCAAGGATAAACCACTAGAATGGTCAGGCAGGCAGGGTTTGGCAACAGTAAGGCTATCCAGTATATTAGGGGTTAAGCAAGCAGAGTAGTCAGACAGGCAGAGTTTGTTAACAATGAGGCAATCCAGTACTTTAGGGGTTAAGCAAGCAGAGTGGTCAGACAGGCAGAGTTTAATAACGTAATGGCAATCCAGTATACAATAACAAAGACACCAAGGAGCACACAGAGTAACACCTATACTTGGGCAGTGATAGGTCGAAAGTGAGTAACTTACATAGGCGCAGGATTAACGCCACAGGAGATCCTGACCGACTTCTCAGTGAGAGGAGCGTGTGGCAATAACGTTACCGCCGCACGCAACAGGAGCCAACACAGCCCTTGACAACGAGCAAGAAAGCAGGCGCAGTGCCCTTAGCAATGGCTTGGGCAGTGCAGCGTGACACCATGGGTGGGAAAATCATCTTCAGGCTGAGGTTTCTCCTCATGAAGGGCTTCTTCACCCTGCTCTGGCGATGCTGCATGAAATAGAGAAATACAATTTAAATTGTAGTTCAGATAATACGCAATAGTTCACTTTTAAGCAAATGAACACATAATAAATGCACTAATTAAAACCAGAAACATGTTTCCAATAACGCAAAAAAAATCTAAATGACACTGCCCATGTCTATTTATATGTTATGGATTTGTGTAGTTGCCAAACAAATTTCTTCCATGAATTAGATAGAGAATATAATTTTAAAAAAGATTCAAATTGACGTCTATTATCAAATTTGCTTCATTCTCTTGTTATTTTTTGTTGAAGAGATATTGAAATAGGCATCTTGCAGGTCTGCAGTACTATATGAGAGGAAATATTGCTGCCATCCCCTAACATAACATTGTTGCAGAACTGCTGCCATATAGTACTGCAGACCTGCAAGATGCCTATCTCAATATCTCTTCAACAAAAAATAACAAGAGAATGAAGCACATGTATTGCTTTAAACAAATTGGAAAATTGTGTGTTCTATCTGAATCATGAAAGATAAATTTAGGGTTTTATGTCCCTTTAAAGAAAACATGACTGAACATGTCAATGAAAATTTGCTTCCCTTTTAATCTATATGCTGTAATAAAGCAATGGGGTTAAGCCCATAGTGGAAGCACCCCTCGAGAAACCACATTAAAATGCTAGTCCTATGTGAAATCTGCTGTAGAATCAATCAGCAGTACTAGTTACACAGCGGAATTGTGTGACTAGTGATTCTAATTGGATCATCAGAACTTTCAGCAAGGGACCTGTAGTATTTGCAATTATGTATTGCCAGAAATACACAAATACATCAAACATGTGTCTTGTTTTTAATAAAATTAAAATGAAAAAAACATTACAAATTCTGAAGACACTTTATACTTACATGACTGCCCTTCAAAAGATGCAGCAGTTATCTCTTCTCCTCCTGGGATACGCGGCAGGTCTCTTTCATCTCAGCCATTCTGAAGTGCAACATCTCCTCCCAACCACTATATACCATGCTTGGGACATATCCACTCTTCCTCCTTCATCTTTTCCCTCACCACCCGCCAGCACTCTCTTCACCGGGGCTTAATGCTGGCCATGGTGCGTGGCCAATTAATGACTGCAATGCAAGCCTCCCTGAATTACTCCCATAGTTGACATTGAATGTTGTCAAATTACAATTCTCCATCTGTGGGGCTCTCTGCACAAAGGCCTCTATCATTGTCAATTTCTCGTCCTCACTGTACCGCTCCTCCCTCTTCCTGGGCTTGTGAGCATGCCCAGCAGACTTGTGTCCTCCCATCTGTTATGAGCAATCAACCCCTCTCTACCTGACTACTGAGCACCTTACTTTAATAAATGTCAATTTATTTGCTTAGAGGCTTATGGGAGCCATTTTTGTGCTGTTCAAAGTTAAATAAATATACCAAAAAGTTATTGTTTATTTATTTGCGGATAGCCCCTTCTTTTTGGTATAGAATTTAGGGGGAAATAACCACACACACTTATGTTTTTAACCATGTTTACTATAATTATTTGTTTTTGTTTTTTTTAAATGCTTTTTTCACACTTTTTCTTGGAGGTTTCTTACATGTCATGAAATATACTTAAATAATAGAATAGTATTGATGTTTGTTTGCTATATATGATTGTTGTTCAGTTAATACACTATTAGAGCACTCTTTCTCTTTTGCATTTTTTGTCAGATAATTAATGGTTAACATTATATTGATTAGAGAGCAGCTGCACCCGACTCTTTGAAGAAAAATCTTTTTGAAGTATTTGACCTATGGTACTATTTACTTTATATTTGTGTTTTACTGAATGTTATTATATACCTTACAGCATGCCTCTAGAATTATTGTATTGTTGTTTACAACCACATTTATTATAATTTCAATTAAAACATTTATTTTTTCACACTTTGAGGCATATTTAAGAAATGTCCTGCGCCCTGATCCAACAGTGCGGATCAGGTCCGCAAGACATCGCTGAATGCGGAGAGCAATACTCTCTGCGCATTTAACATTGCACCAGCAGCTCACAAGAGCTGCTGGTACAATGCCACCCCCTGCTGACTGGCGGCCAATGGGTCGCCAGCAGGGAGGTGTCAATCAACCCGATCGTACTCAATCAGGTTGATTTCCGGCGATGTCTGTCCGCCTGCTCAGAGCCTGCTCTTTGTGACCGCTTCATAACTGCTGAGTCTGAAGACTTGCCAGAAACACGGGCCGTCAAGCTCCTTTCGGAGCTTGATAGATAGGCCCCTTTATGTTTGAAGTTTCTTACACATCATGATATATGTATATATATATATATATATATATATATATATAAACCGAGATCAGAAGAAAAGGCACTCCATAAATAATAGCAGCTCCCAGGGTGCACTTCGGAAAATATCAAAAATATCAGGCACAGAAAAGGCACTCGCTGGTTAGGTAAAACATAACATTTAATAAGTTACATTAAAAAGCATGACGTTTCAGAGGCATTCCGCCCCCTTTGTCAAATGCACGATACAGCTTGAAAAATTACAAAAGCAGTATACCCCCTCAGTAACCCCATCACCTTAAATACATGTGTGTAGCTCCATTAGACGCCAAGCCGCAAATGCGGCCCGTGTGCAGTGCTGGGCGGAAGTGACGTCATCAGCGTGAATCACGCTCAGACGTCGGTTGCCTAGGGAATATACAGACGCGCTGTATCGGCCAATGACATGGCCCAAATATCTGATTATAAACAAAACATAATGATCAGTCTAGATACCGCAATTGATGTGTATATTCCAGGTGCCGCATAATGGTTGCTAACATTAAAAACATAAATTTAAATTTAAAATAGATCCAACGATCCAATTGTACATATGGAGGACAAATATAAACAGTGCAGGGCCTGATTAGTATAACGCTTAATTATGACATATACTCTGTGATCAAACATCAACTATATACCAGAAGTGGAAAGTTGCATATTTAATATATTTTGATATTATCCAATTCATGTATTAAATCACTTAACTAGTATATATCCACTGTAATCATGTATCCCAGAGTATGGCAGAAACCTAGATACCAGAGGACAAGAACCAGAGATTTGTAGGACATGAAATGGAGCACGTAACATGTCAGTTCAAAGCATCTACTGTGCGTAAGCGAGGTTAGAGTCATTAGGTCAATATTAAGAGTCCAGAGCCACATTGATAGAACATTTAGGATTCCATGTAGAATGGTGAAAAGTCTAGCATGGTGTTCAACCCCTTTGGTGTTAGGGTATCTAGCATGTATATCCACCTAGTCTCAAGTCTGAGCAGTCGATTGCCCCTATTGCCTCCCCTTGTTAATGGTGGCACATAGTCTATAAGCATAGTTCTAAGACTTGAGACACTATGCTTGCAACGGGCAAAGTGGCGCGCTACTGGCTGATCGGAGTCACCCTTATTAAGGGCGTCTCTAATCGCACAGCGGTGATTGGCCATACGTTCCTGGAATGTAGTGACCGTCTTGCCTATGTAGACAAGGGAGCATGGGCAAATCAACGTATAAATTACATAGGTGCTCATACATGAAAGTCTATAGTTGATTCTATATCGCTTGTTGGTATGTGGGTGTTGGAACGTTTCTCCTTTCAACATGCTGTCACAAGTCACACAGTCCCCACATTTAAAGCAACCCTTCTTGTTCGACTTCAACCAGGTGGTACCCTCATAGCACTTCATGGGGTCAGTTTTTACTAGTAAGTCTCGCAAGTTTTTGGCTCGGCGATAGACAACCCTAGGGTCCCAATGTTTGGAGACCATGTTCTTTACATCTTGGTGCATGGGATCAAAAGTGGTGATAAAATTGAGACATTCATCTGTTGTGGTGTTGTCTTTCACGCCGGCTACTGCGCCCTCTGATCGTTTCACCATTTTATCCTTAATTTCCCTAACCAGCTCATCGTCATATCCACGTGCAATTAACTTGTTGGACATCTCGTCCAACTGAATCTCTCTGTAACATGCCTCAGTATTATTACGTAGGACTCGAGTGAGTTGAGAGGCGATTATCCCATTTTTTTGATGTATGGGATGATAGCTATGAGCTTCCAATAGGGAGTTTCTGTCTGTAGGCTTGGTATATAGAGATGTACCAAATCTGCAGGCTCCTTCATTTGTCACTTTGAAGATGTTGAGGTCCAAAAAGTGGACCATATCAGCATCATATTCCATTTTAAATTTGATTGGAAGTGTCATACTATTTAGTCCATTAACCCAAGAGTTCAAACTGTCAATGGTGCCCCGCCAGATAAGAAAAACATCATCAATGTACCTGGTATAATATACCACCTCTAACATGTCCTGGGGCTGCATAACAAACTGTTCGTACCAGGACATGTAGAGGTTGGCATATGTAGGGGCCATATTTGACCCCATAGCGGTCCCCGAGATCTGCAGGTAGAAATCCTTTATGAATTTAAAATAGTTTTTCTCCAAACAAATTTGTAAAAGTTCCAAAAGAAACTCAATTGGAGGACCATTATATTGTCGAGATCCCACCACCATGGATATGACAGCCTGCACACCTCCCACATGAGGAATGGAGGTATACAGACTGTCAACATCCATGGTGACCAGGATGTCACCAACCTGTAACTGATCAAATATGGTTAGAAATTTTATGAGACTAGTTGAATCTTTCAAATATGCATAAGTATCCTTTACTACTGGCTGTAAGTGGTGATCAATGTATTTAGCAATGTTTGAAAACAATGAACCCCTAGCAGAAACAATTGGTCTGCCAGGGGGATTGGTTAGTGTCTTATGGACAACAAATACAACAAATACAGGACTGGTATTATTGGGAAATCAACCATAAGGAAAGCTAATTCATTCTCATTCAAAATACAGGCCTCACCTGCAGACCTCATGGACTGATCAACTAGTTTTTTAAACATTGTTGTGGGGTTACCTCTAAGGCGTGTGTATACCTTCTCATCGGCTAGTTGGCGTTTGGCCTCTTGGCGGTAATCGTCATAGTTCATAATGACGATTCCGCCGCCTTTATCCGCCGGACGTATGATGATAGTTTGATCATCACTAAGATCCTTGATAGCCCTGAATTCTTTAGGTGTCAAATTAGGGAAATTAGGTTTTTCTTGATCCTTATCAATGTCATGGCAAATCATACGGGTATAACCTTTTATAGAAGAGTGTGTGATGGCAGGTTCAAAGGTGGATCTAGGTCTAAATACATGTTCAGTGGAAGTGTCCTGTACTTTGTCCTTGAAAAAATCTCTCAATTTCAACTTCCTCTGTAAATTGTGTACATCAACAATCTTATGAAATTTGTCATGGTTAGGAGTTGGTATAAAAGAAAGGCCACGATTGAGTACACTATGCTCCACCTCAGTAAGACGCCTGTCACTGAGGTTGAACACAATGTCTATTTTTTCTTGTAATTTCGCTTTTTTGTTGTTGTGTCCCCCCCCCCCTTCTAATGTGGGGTCTCTTGTTTCTCTGTCTGTGTTTGGCATCAGTGGTGGTTTGGCGGCTGCTCTGGTCATAACCCCAGAAAAAGAAGCCGTATTAGACTTCGGGGCCTGTGTGGTACTTAAATCATCAGCTATGTCCCCTTCAGAAGAGTCCCCACCACTGGTGTCAATAGTGCCAGCAATATTCTTCGGTTAAATGTGTCTGCGTCTAATTCTAGGTGCATCCTGGTCCTTGCCATATAACCATCTATAGACCCGTTTCTTTCTGTAATCACTCTCTACGGATGCCAATTTTCTATTTTTAAAGGAAATAAGATCATTTTTATATTTTCTGATCTGCGTATCCAACTTGGTGACCCAATCCTTAGTCTTGTCTTCAACCATGGTCTCATAGCTGCGTGATTTAATAATCTCAATTTCTACTTTCATTTTGTTCTCTAGCCTGGTAACCTCTTCAATAACTAATAAAACCAAATCGTATGAGCATTTATTGAGTATTGAGCACCATTTGCAACAAAACTCAGGATTGGATCGCCCAATAGTGGGGATATTTTTAACCCTAAAGCCTCTGGGGATCTGTTTACCCCTATAGTAGTTAGATAGGTACACTGCATGCAAATGAAAATCAATCTCCCTTTTTCTCAAATTCAACAGTTTGTGGTATACATTAATGGGGGTATCACCCCTCAACTCACTCAGGTCCGTTGTAATCAGGATCCTATTGTTTTCAAACATTGCTAAATACATTGATCACCACTTACAGCCAGTAGTAAAGGATACTTATGCATATTTGAAAGATTCACCTAGTCTCATAAAATTTCTAACCATATTTGATCAGTTACAGGTTGGTGACATCCTGGTCACCATGGATGTTGACAGTATGTATAGCTCCATTCCTCATGTGGGAGGTGTGCAGGCTGTCAGATCCATGGTGGTGGGATCTCGACAATATAATGGTCCTCCAATTGAGTTTATTTTGGAACTTTTACAAATTTGTTTGGAGAAAAACTATTTTAAATTTGAAAAGGATTTCTACCTGCAGATCTCGGGGACCGCTATGGGATCAAATATGGCCCCTACATATGCCAACCTCTACATGTCCTGGTACGAACAGTTTGTTATGCGGCCCCAGGACATGTTAGAGGTGGTATATTATACCAGGTACATTGATGATGTTTTTCTTATCTGGCGGGGCACCATTGACAGTTTGAACTCTTGGGTTAATGGACTAAATAGTATGACACTTCCAATCAAATTTAAAATGGAATATGATGCTGATATGGTCCACTTTTTGGATCTCAACATCTTCAAAGTGACAAATGAAGGAGCCTGCAGATTTGGTACATCTCTATATACCAAGCCTACAGACAGAAACTCCCTATTGGAAGCTCATAGCTATCATCCCATATATCAAAAAAATGGGATAATCGCCTCTCAACTCACTCGAGTCCTACGTAATAATACCGAGGCATGTTACAGAGAGATTCAGTTGGACGAGATGTCCAACAAGTTAATTGCACGTGGATATGACGATGAGCTGGTTAGGGAAATTAAGGATAAAATGGTGAAACGATCAGAGGGCGCAGTAGCCGCCGTGAAAGACAAAACCACAACAGATGAATGTCTCAATTTTATCACCACTTTTGATCCCATGCACCAAGATGTAAAGAACATGGTCTCCAAACATTGGGACTTGATTAATACCGACAAAACACTACCATTTCTGCACAAACAACCCCCTAGGGTTGTCTATCGCCGAGTCAAAAACTTGCAAGACTTACTAGTAAAAACTGACCCCATGAAGTGCTATGAGGGTACCACCTGGTTGAAGTCGAACAAGAAGGGTTGCTTTAAATGTGGGGACTGTGTGACTTGTGACAGCATGTTGAAAGGAGAAACGTTCCAACACCCACATACCAACAAGCGATATAGAATCAACTATAGACTTTCATGTATGAGCACCTATGTAATTTATATGTTGATTTGCCCATGCTCCCTTGTCTACATAGGCAAGACGGTCACTACATTCCGGGAACGTATGGCCAATCACCGCTGTGCGATTAGAGACGCCCTTAATAAGGGTGACTCCGATCAGCCAGTTGCGCGCCACTTTGCCCGTTGCAAGCATAGTGTCTCAAGTCTTAGAACTATGCTTATAGACCATGTGCCACCATTAACAAGGGGAGGCAATAGGGGCAATCGACTGCTCAGACTTGAGACTAGGTGGATATACATGCTAGATACCCTAACACCAAAGGGGTTGAACACCATGCTAGACTTTTCACCATTCTACATGGAATCCTAAATGTTCTATCAATGTGGCTCTGGACTCTTTATATTGACCTAATGACTCTAACCTCGCTTACGCACAGTAGATGCTTTGAACTGACATGTTACATGCTCTATTTCATGTCCTACAAATCTCTGGTTCTTGTCCTCTGGTGTCTAGGTTTCTGCCATACTCTGGGATACATGATTACAGTGGCTATATACTAGTTAAGTGATTTAATACATGAATTGGATAATATCAAAATATATTAAATATGCAACTTTCCACTTCTGGTATATAGTTGATGTTTGATCACAGAGTATATGTCATAATTAAGCGTTATACTAATCATGCCCTGCACTGTTTATATTTGTCCTCCATATGTACAATTGGATCATTGGATCTATTTTAAATTTAAATTTATGTTTTTAATGTTAGCAACCATTATGCGGCACCTGGAATATACACATCAATTGCGGTATCTAGACTGATCGTTATGTTTTGTTTATAATCAGATATTTGGGCCATGTCATTGGCCGATACACCGCGTCTGTATATTCCCTAGGCAACCGACATCTGAGCGCGATTCACGCTGATGACGTCACTTCCGCCCAGCAGTGCACACAGGCCGCATTTGCGGCTCGGCGTCTAATGGAGCTACACACATGTATTTAAGGTGATGGGGTTACTGAGGGGTATACTGCTTTTGTAATTTTTCAAGCTGTATCGTGCATTTGATAAAGGGGGTGGAATGCCTCCGAAACGTCATGCTTTTTAATGTAACTTATTAAATGTTATGTTTTACCTAACCAGCGAGTGCCTTTTCTGTGCCTGATATTTTTATATATATATATATATATATATATATATATATATATATATATATATATATATATATATAATAGAATAGTTTGAATCTGCTGAACGTCCTTTAAAAAAAAAAGGAGATGAAATATGTGTGGGTTTTGCTCTAAAAAATGGACTACAGTAGGACGTAAATGTGAGCAGCATCTAAAACTGCAAAACAGCTTAGCACAGGACTGGAAATGACTCAGCAGTTAAAGGGTTAATGAAAAGCTCCTGGGTAATGTGTATCCTTTTAGTCACTGTAGTTCCATTTGGATCTATACACAAAGAAACTGAGCCCAGGATTTTTTCTAGATTTTGCATGATTTTTCCATTTACCCCTTAATGGTCACCAGAAATAGCACACTCTAGCACAATCCCCACAGAAAGACCAGCAACATATATTATTATTCCATATTTTTCTCATAGCATTTAAAGGTTGCACTCTCAAAAGTATAAATTCACAAATATTAATTTTGCAATACACAACTCACTTTAAAAACTAAGCTAAAAATAAAAAGTAAACTAAAACAAAACAAATTTCTCTATTATACCATAAAAAAAGAACGTAAATTTAGTTTATAGGCTTTTAGTATTCTTCAATGAAAACAGCTGCATAGGCAATACATTTTTGAATTTTTACTAAATCTGATTGATAAATTACAAATATTTCATTTTAGTTTTTTGTAAGAGAAATTGTTTGTTACAGGAACCATTGTTATTGCTTATTGATATGATAAACTGTTTAACTTGCTAATCAAAGCCGTCATCATCCAAATGTATTAATATATAGTACATAATTGTTTTTTTTTCTTTTATATAATGAAAATGCAAAAAAAAAAAAATGAATCTCATTTCATAATTCTCTGTTAAAATTTGTAACATATATCATTTAATTTGTAATATATATAATTTAATTTGTAACTTATATCATGTAATTTGTAATATATATGTCTTGCTTTTGTACAGATAATGCTATAAAAAAAGAATCAAAACATTACAATAACACATTGTTATGCTATCAATAATGTGATTTTCTTTTCACGCAAAATTTGCCTGACAGATTACATGTAGACTCACAATATATTTCAGGCAAGCAGAATAAAAGTTTATATTATCACGTCAGATAAAGTTAGGTCCCTTAGGGGGTAGTTAAAGTCACTATGTGGATGATTTGATTTTAGATACTTCATGCCCAAGACAAAAATAGATAAAATTGCTCTAAAACTTTTTGGATTTATAAACTTTATATGATCAAATTTGTCTGTAAAGGTTGTTTTAGTTCTGCATAGAAGTTACAAATCAAAATGTGATTTTTTCCCCCAAAACATTTTGGGCTAGATTACAAGTGGTGCTCTAAAGTTAGCATGGGCCGCAATAAGCGATATCACAATCACACTAATTAGCAGGAATACATTGCCAGGTAAGTTCCTAAAAGGGATGACATGCAGATCAAATAGATAGATGTGAGGGATCATTACCAGGATAAACAGATTCCCCTAGTAGTGCATATGAAAGAACATCTAGAGAATACTTTTCCTGCCAGGGAAGCTGTCAGCCCAGGGTTCGGGTGAGTGTTGCTTGTATTTATCTTTTGCACAAACAGAAGCTTGTGCATCCCACCTTTGCTCTTGTGCAACCAATTGTGTAATACCTGTCAATCATCCTAGATGGATTAATTTGGGATGATTTATCCCGCCATACTTTTGCAAGTTAAATCAAGGTATTAGTAGGAATAAGGTTGTAGGTCTGTTCCAGTCCATATTCCAACAGTTTGTTATTTTTGTAAATATGCAATAAATACAAATTTCCAAACATAATATTAGTGGCAACATGTGCAGCAGCAGAGAGTTACTTTCTGTGCTCATGAGCTGCTTGTCATTTTAAAAATAACAGCTCATTGACATTAAAAGACTAATTCAAATGGGTGGTTAGGGGAAGGGCATTGATTTATCTTGCTCCATCTCCGAAAACACCCGTTCAGCTTCTCTTCAATGCTTTGTATAATTTGTATACTTGCTGTTTCTGTGATATGAGCATAATATCCATGGACACTATAAAAATAACACATTGTAAAACACAGATTTTAAAAAGTTCTGTAGTTCATTCGTTTTTTAATTTGTATCTCCATGTCTATTACGTTGTGGTGTTACAAACTGCACAGAAATAGAAATCATTTTTTACTAATTGGACTGTCTTACCAGGTGAACATTTACATAAATGAATAAAAAAAAGATTCATCGACTTAATAAAAAACAAGGGCAAACATGAAATTATATTACACAGTCACCAATAATGCTAGGTCTTTTTTCTGGTATTTTCTTATTTTTTATGCCAGGAAATATATATCTGTGACAGAGAGGTTATACAGGAATTACTGCTTATTATGCTAGAAAATTAAACCAGTAAAGTAATGATACAGAATATGTTTGTGGAAAACTTTTTTGCTGACAAATTGTAATGTACCCTGACTTTATTCAACCTGATAAAACTCATTAGGCAATCATTTTTTGTTTCTTGATAAGGAGAAAATGTTGCATACTAACAAATGCACACATATTGATTAATATCAACAGTCTTGGGTGTATTGAATATTTTCATTGTTTACTTTTATTTGTCATGTGAATATGATTTTCTTATTCAATAACTCACTAAAGTAATGATGTAAGTTGATGGGGAATGTATGAACTACTAGAAAACCATTTATCATCAGAAAAAGAGTGTGCCTGCATTGAATAAATAGCAGAGAATTCATTATAGCATCCAGGCAACTGCTGCTGTGTGTTCATCTTATCTCTTTGTGAGGAAGCTGTGCACATCTCATAACTATTCATATAAGTACAAATCATGGACAACAATTATTTATTGTGGACTCTTTGTCAAACAAATGGACAAATACATTGTTTATTTTTCGAATAAGATGTAAACTAACTAGTTACTGTGATGGCAAATGCTATCAAGTCATAATTAGTTTGGCAAAATTAATTGAATGAATAAGCTCATTTTAAGCACAGAGGAACATTCAATAGCATTACTGTAATACACCAATTAGCAACTGTTTTAGAGTTATATGAAAATATTGCATATTATTCTATCTCACATATATTTGTCAGACTGAAATAAAGAAAACTATGAGTTCAAGGTGAATTATTCTTTATTAACCTTTATATATTGGCAAATGTTCAGATTTTTAGATTTTTCATTATGCAACATAATAAATGTTTCAAACATCATAATTATTTTGCCATAATTGCGTAATGACCTTCATTCTATTAAACTATTTTTTTTTCCAAACAATCCTCATATTCACTGTAGTTGAATATGCAGTGCACAACCACTATATTTGTAGTCACAAAACTTTAAGGCACTTAATTTAAGAGTTTGGCAGAAAATGTCTTTTTGGCTTGAAATACTTATTTTTTTAAATTTTATTTAATCCTTGTGATACACTTGTTTTGACCTGACTATGGCCTTGATTCAAAATTTAAATCACAATTCATATTCAATATTGAATATTAACCAAAAAAATAGCTAAGTCAAACAAACCTGAGCTTGGTAACTCCCATGATATTCAATCTCCCATTCCCCAAAATGACACCATTAAATGTTTGTCACTCAAAACTAAGTTGATACATGAAAAAATACAACTGCTTTCTAGGTTGCCCATTTGCTCTCATCATCTGACCAGGTCACTCATTCTACTGGTCCAGCATTCTCTCCTCTCCTGCATGTTGCAACTGTTGATGTCTTGTAAATATGTTTTCATCTCATGTTATACTTAATTGATAATGTCATGTTCAGTATTTTTGTTTTACTTGGAATAATTCAATCCTCATTAAAAAGGACTATCGCCTTTGCTGGCATGAGTGGTGCCATATTGTTTTTTAGGTCTGAGCATGTGCAGATCAGTGACTGATATTCAGTGTGTGTTATTGGTCTATCTATCATTGTTGAGCATTTATTAAGTGTCTTTAGGGGGCATTTTGTTTGCCAAATGTAATGCTTCCCATGCATCTTATTGGTAGGGTGACCATATTGCCACTTTTAAAAGGGACACATATGAAAAATACATATGTCAGGGTTCTTATACAAAACATGTCTTTAAAGGGAGAGTCAAGTCCAAAAAAACTTATATGATTCAAATAGGGCATGTAATTTTAAACAACTTTCCAATTTACTTTTATCACCAATTTTGCTTTGTTCTCTTGGTATTCTTAGTTGAAAGCTAAACCTAGGAGGTTAATATGCTAATTTCTTAGACCTTGAAGGCCGCCTCTAATCTAAATGCATTTTGATAGTTTTTTACCACTAGAGGGCATTAGTTCATGTGTTTCATATAGATAATATTGGGCTCATACACATGAATTTACCATGGAGTCAGCTCTGATTGGCTAAAATGCAAGTCTGTCAAATGAACTGAAATAAGGGGTCAGTCTGCTGAGGCTTAGATACAAGGTAATTACAGGGTTAAAACGTGTATAATTATAACTGTGTTGGTTATAAACTTGGGAATTGGTAATTAAGGGATTATCTATCTTTTAAAACAACAAAAATTCTGGTGTTGACTGTCTCTTTAAGCAGCCCTGAAAACAGCCCTGACATTTTGTGTCCGTTTTTAAAGCAGCAATATGGTCACCCTACTTATTGGTGACTTAGATATTTGGTAATATATCAGATCCAATATTTTTCAAATACAAGAATAGTGTTACAATTTGCATTATGATTTTCCGATGCCAAAAACTTGGATCGGAGCCTAAAAACAGTAAACAATACTAGATTGGAAGAAAAAATATATAGAAATTATCTCATGAAAGACAAAGATTTAATTTCAAAAGATGGGCAGTGAATGAAATACTATGATTACAAACCTCCTAAAAATGTAAAAACAAACCAATGTTCATTTTCTTTTTTGTATAATGCCCATACTCAAAAAGAGCTTTGTGTAAGATTAATCATTGATGTATTATTTTATACAAATCTTTTGCAAAATAGTTTTAATCCTTTTTTTTTTTTTTTTAAATGAATGTGACTTAATTGGTTAACCCATCCTTAAATTCCATTAAAACATTTTTAAGAACTGGATTAATAGATTTAGAGAGGAGCTTAATCTGAATTATTTTTTGTATTAATGACATAACAATATTGATCTTGAAATCAGCAGGGAAATCATTACAATTAGACATGTTAGAATGTGACTTGCATTATCTGGTTTATTGAGCTGCATATGGTGCTCTAAGAAATCTATCCACAAAGTCACAAATCATAAGTAGCCTATATGTCAGGGCAATGTTTTAGAACTTCTCACAAATTTAGAAATTTTTGATAATATTAATATTAGTTATAGTATACTTCTCCCTATACCCAACCTCAAAATTCTAGCAAGAACTTTAAATCAGCTTGTGAATAATTGGAATAAAAATGGCTAACATGACACTGAAAATTCTAGTAAACAATAGCAAAAAGCAAGTAAGTCATGTTTTAATGTCTGTTAAAGGACCATTAAATGCAGTATAATTGCCTAATCAACAAATACATAATAAAATGTATTAACACTAAATTTTAAATGAGCAGTATTTTTTTTCTAGATAAATTTCAAAGTTATATAAATCCTATCTGCACCTTGTATCATATGACAGCCATCAGCTAATAACAAAAATAATACATAGTACGTATATACAGTGAATTCTTGCACATGCTCATTATGTGCTGGTGCCTTAGAAAGTGTGCATATAAAAAGATTGTGAACATTTTGATAATGGAAGTAAATTGGTAAGTTTTGGGGGCTTTTTAATCATGAAATAACTTAAGGGATCTGGATGGGTGGTAAGTATTCAAACCCCTCAATTTCAGACTTAGAAACACCCAAAACCCACCATTTGAAATTAAATTGCCTGTTTTGTAAAATGCTTGGGAGCATAATGTTTAAACACAATTTTATAATAAAAAACACTCAGGGCCAAATTACAATGGGTGCACTATATACAGTATTTCACAAAAGTGTAACACCCCATACATTTTTGTAAATATTTTATTATATCTTTTCATGTGACAACACTGAAGAAATGACACTTTGTTACAATGTAAAGTAGTGAGTGTACAGCCGGTATAACAGTTTAAATTTGCTGTCCCCTCAAAATAACTCAACACACAACCATTAATTTCTAAACCGTTGGCAATAAAAGTGAGTACACCCCTAAGTAAAAATGCCCAAATTGGGCCCAAAGTGTCAATATTTTGTGTGGCCACCATTATTTTCAAGCACTGCCTTAACCCTCTTGAGCATGGAGTTCACAAGAGTTTCACAGGTTGCCACTGGAGTCCTCTTCCATTCCTCCATGATGACATCACAGAGCTGGTGGATGTTAGAGACCTTGCGCTCCCCCACCTTTCGTTTGAGGATGCCCCACAGATGCTCAATAGGGTTTAGGTCCAGAGACATGCTTGGCCAGTCCATCACCTTTACCAACAGCTTCTTTAGCAAGGCAGTGTTCATCTTGGAGGTGTGTTTGGGGTCGTTATCATGTTGGAACACTGCCCTGCAGCCCAGTCTTTGAAGGGAGGGGATCTTGCTCTGCTTTAGTATGTCACAGAACATGTTGGCATTTATGGTTTCCTCAATGAACTGTAGCTCCCCAGTGCCGGCAGCACTCATGCAGGCCCAGACCATGACACTTTCACCACCATGCTTGACTGTAGGCAAGACACACTTGTCTTTGTACTCCTCACCTGGTTGCCGCCACACACGCTTGACACCATCTGAACCAAATAAGTTTATCTTGGTCTCATTGGACCACAGAACATGGTTCCAGTAATCCATATCCTTAGTCTGCTTGTCTTCAGCAAACTGTTTGCTGGCTTTCTTGTACATCATCTTTAGAAGAGGCTTCCTTCTGGGATGCCATGCAGATCAATTTGATGCAGTGTGCAGCCTATGGTCTGAGCCCTGACAGGCTGACCCCCACTCCTTCAACCTCTGCAGCAATGCTAGCAGCACTCATATGTATATTTTCCAAAGACAACCTCTAGATATGACGCTGAGCATGTGCACTAAACTTTGGTCGATCATGGCGAAGCCTGTTCTGAGTGGAACCTGTCCTGTGAAACTGCTGTATGGTCTTGCCCACCATGCTGCAGCTCAGTTTCAAGGTCTTGGCAATCTTCTTATAGCCTAGGCTAACTTTATGTAGAGCAACAATTCTTTTTTCAGATCCTCAGAGAGTTCTTTGCCATGAGGTGCCATGTTGAACTTCCAGTGACCAGTATGAGAGAGTGTGAGAGTGATAACACCAAATTTAACACACCTGCTCCCACACTAATGAGTCACTTGACACTGGGGAGGGAAAATGGCTAATTGGGCCCAATTAGGACAATTCCACTTAGGGGTGTACTCACTTTTGTGTCCAATGGTTTAGACATTAATGGCTGTGTGTTGAGTTATTATGTTGAGTATATATCTGATAATGTTAAAGTAATGTATATATATATATATATATATATATATATATATATATATATATATATGCAAGGAAAAACAAGAGAATACTCCCTGCGCTATAACACTAAAACCAAATGATTAGAATTTTTAAGTTCTATATTTATAAGCCTTCTTTAACAATCAAATAAAATAAATAGAGCTACAAAAGGTTATAGACGTGTGTATAAAGAGCTCCTGGCTCTTCTGTGATACAATTAATGTTTATTGGCATCTAAATTAATCCTTGTAATATCAAAAGGGAACTCTTTCATATACTGCACTATTGGAGGAATTGTGAGCTCTTGGATGAAATTTTTTTTAGCTTTGTGAGAGCCCCAGAAGTCAAGATACAATGGAGGCCTTTGATAACTGGAGGTTGGCTGTGACGCAGCTCCTACAAGACCATTTTGCTAGTCTAGAGCTGATTCTACGTGAGTTGGACGCTCACACCTATCACTGCAGAGACTGGCTACAATGTGATGCTGGAACTAGAGGCTGCCCTGTCGAAAATCATGTTTCCAGATTGGCTACTAGCCCGACATGTTGTCTGAGGGATCCATCCTTGATACTAAATTTACCTTTAAGCACAATGTACGCAGCTTATGTTGATGGCAGCTATGTCCGGGATGCCTTTCCTATGCTTCGTGGTGGCGGTCCTGGACTTAATGTGACAGTGGCTTCTGCACGGGCTGAAGAGGTACTGTGTTGTGGATACAGTGTTTTGGCCCTTGATGGCTTTGCGGATCAGGTGCTTCAGGGAGAGAAACTATCGTTGGGGTTGTCTTTGACCTACTTTGAAGCAGGCTAATACGATCAATCAGTGCAGAACGATTCTGGGTCTCTCTTTAACTAAACTGTTTTTATTTGTTTTCATAATGCATTATTGCTTGGACTTTTTTCATTTTTTACATTTTTATGTTCAGCCTGTGGATTAGCTCCTCATTCCTTGCACTTCTCCAAAAGTGGGAACAGTCGTAAAAGAAAAATGTAGGGTTATTTTTTTATGTGTGGGTTAGACATAGATAAAAGCTGTCTACTTTTTCACAGCTTTTTTTAAATTAATGGCTTGCAGTTGTGTTTATTTATTATACTCTATCTGTAGGTTACACCTTGTGTTAGAGGTACTCCCTGGATACAAGATGTAATAGCCATTTTCCACCACTGGACGGGAGTCATGGTTTGATTATAACTGGTTCAATATAACTTTATATGCCTAATATCCTCTGTATCCTTATGCTTTGCCTCTGGGAACATAAAACCCTTATTGTGGTAGCCTTTATGGCACCTACATGTTTCTTAAAATAATTTTCCATTTAGAGAATATCTTTTATAAGGCTCCCACTCATATTCTTTAACTCCTGTATAAGTTTAACAGATAATGCTATTATTAAGAGAGATTTAATGGGCTCCAGAATGCTCCTGCCCTTGCACCTATTACCTTTTCTACTCCCGTTAGCTTATAATTTACTGTAGCTTCAACAAAATGTTTTTTTAACTAGCCTTTATGTCATTATCTAACTGTCCTAGCTTCAGTTTTAGGTGTGTCTAGGTTATATTGGTCTCTTTTATTAACACATAATATATTTATAGGTGTCTCATATGTTAGCCAACGACTGAGAAAGCTACTAAGAGTTATTCTTGCAGTTAACTATTCCCAGCTCAACTTAGTAAAATATTTTGAAATGTCTATATTACCACAGTTAAAGGTATTTGGTACTGTTATTTTTGCCTTTTTTACCTCTATGTCAGCCAGGATTACTGTTTTGTATAGTATGTAATTGCTTCTGTATTTGTTTGCAATTAACATGTTTAAGCCTGTATAGTTATATATTTTCTTGTAGGTTAGTCGATAGTGCTCATGCTATGTGATTTTATATTAGCCAAATCCAACATATTTCTCTAGTACTATAATAACTTATTCAGGTGAACTATTGTTCGCTCTGAACTGGATCTCCCCATTCCCCACCTCCCAAATAAGATCATACTTTCTTTCCAAAGATATGTGGGTAACTTCTCACATAGTGAATTGAAGATCTAGTGAAACAGAAGACTGTGTACTATGTTATTAATATATTGTGTGTATATATGTGTTGGTGAAATAACTGTTCTGTAAATAATGATGACCCTAAGCCTTGCCATGAGCCCATGGCCTATTCTGTTACACCTTTATTCAACTTGCATTAATAGTAGTTTGTTGTTGGACCTTGGTATAAATATTCTATACTTAGGAATATGTCTTTTAGGTATATAATCTATCAAGACTGCTAACATACTCATATGCCAAAAGGGCTTATTTAGTATTATTCATTGTCTTGAACCTTACTACACCTAACACCATGTAAAGTTGCTCCTGTGGGGCGTGTGTACTTCTTACTTATGGAGGCTCTTTTTTGATTGAAACAGCCAGCTGTTGCTGGGTATTGGGCCCATACCCGGCTGGCAGAACTGGACCAAGAGAGCTGAAATTAACTTTAGCTTCTAATATTTGAGGATAGAAACACACTCTGTATATAATATAAGCACTGTCCTTATGTACTATAATTCTACAGGAGTTGTGTATCCCTGAGCCTTATCTTTTCTGAACATTGTTGATACATTGTCAATTTGGCTTTGAACCATTATAAACTACCTTCTAATATACTATGCCTTCTTAGAAATAGTCCATGGCTTATGATTTCTTTAGAGGTCATTTCCACATTATTTACCGTGCTTTATTTTCCCGTTTTTAAACATATTTTAAGCACCAAACCTGCAGCACCCCCTTTGCTAATGGGCACTATGATAGTATGTTTTTCTTCCCTTTTTGTATAGTTGGATGGTTGGTTCCCTGCCCCCCCCCCCTTTTTCCTCCCATATGTTACTCTGTGTTGCACGTGAGTGTGTTCAGAGTGATACGTGCGGTTTTCCTTGTAATATACCATATTTTTCCTTATATCCCATTATTTATATTATATTTAACTGTTTACTTGCCTTATAAGATGCTTCTGATAATTTATATCACTAGATACTCAAACTAGAGAGGCTCCCATATGCTTTCTAACTCCTATTTCTTTGACTGTTCTTTTATTTTGGGAACCTCAGTCTAATGTTTATTTTTTGCATCTTTTATTGGATATCTACAAAGCATTCTTTGACTTTTGGTTTGATATAAATTCAGTTAGAATTAAAATTGACAAAGGTAAAAAAATTCTGTATATATATATATATATATATATATATATATATATATATATATATATATATATATATACATAATGTGTGTAACTACAAGTTTTCCTTTTCAATGCAACAAAACAGAAAATGTATAGTTGGATGGTTGGTTCCCTGCCCCCCCCCCCTTTTTCCTCCCATATGTTACTCTGTGTTGCACGTGAGTGTGTTCAGAGTGATACGTGCGGTTTTCCTTGTAATATACCATATTTTTCCTTATATCCCATTATTTATATTATATTTAACTGTTTACTTGCCTTATAAGATGCTTCTGATAATTTATATCACTAGATACTCAAACTAGAGAGGCTCCCATATGCTTTCTAACTCCTATTTCTTTGACTGTTCTTTTATTTTGGGAACCTCAGTCTAATGTTTATTTTTTGCATCTTTTATTGGATATCTACAAAGCATTCTTTGACTTTTGGTTTGATATAAATTCAGTTAGAATTAAAATTGACAAAGGTAAAAAAATTCTGTATATATATATATATATATATATATATATATATATATATATATATATACATAATGTGTGTAACTACATGTTTTCCTTTTCAATGCAACAAAACAGAAAATGTGAGGTTTATCTCTAGTATTTTTTTGCATAACTGTGACTTAACAGATCTGTTTATTGCACAAAAGAGGGGGGGGGGGGAGAAAGAGAGTGCAAAAGAGAGGGGGGAGAGCACAAAAGAGGGGGGGAGGAGGAGAGCCCAAAAGAGAGGGGGAGAGAGAGCACAAAAGAGAGGGGGGAGAGAGCGCAAAAGAGAGGGGAGAGAGAGAACACAAAAGAGAGGGGGAGAGAAAGAGAGCGCAAAAGAGAGGGGGGAGAGAGAGCACAAAAGAGAGGGGAGAGAGAGGGGGGGGAGAGAGAGTAAAATAGAGGGGGAGAGAGAGAGCGCAAAAGAGAATGGGGAGAGAGAGAGCGCAAAAGAGAGGGGGAGAGAGAGAGCAAAAGAGAGGGGGGAGGGAGAGAGAGAGCAAAAGAGACGGGGAGGGAGAGAGTGCAAGGGGTGGGACCGCTGTACTGCAAAAAATGGCCCGTGTGAACGGGCTTTAGGACTAGTATATATATGTGTGTTTGTGGAGAAAAGTAGAATGTCACAGTACAGAGTAAAACAATGATCAGTGACAAGCAGCACTGTAAGACTGCTCTAGAAATTGGAGTACACAAAACTGTAGCAGCTACAACCAAAACATATAGGTGTAACTAAAGAAAACAATCTCTAGTTATCACCTATAAGAAATATGTACAAGAAAGAGTGAGGTAGTGCTATGGTATCTGTGATATAAGCACAAGACCAATAATTCCAGATAATACATATAATATAAATGCAGAAAACAGTGTCAAAAAAACCTGGGAGTTATTCCACTTGCAAGAAAGAACCTCAATCTAATGAGGCAAGTTGCCGCATCTGTGAGGGAGAGACCTCCGGTGCAATGATTTCATGTGGTGATGATTTTATCCCCTCTTGGATTATGGTATTGCCAGTCAGTAGTTTCACTAAGGGGAAGTTCTCTTTATATCTGAACCACATTTGTCTCTATGCTCCTCTTGTCCTCCACCTTCCTCATACACAGGCAGCCTTAATACGATTCAGCCAGCATGAGATGCGCTGCTTCCTGAGTTTTTTTCACACTCTAACTTAAAGGGAATCAGTAGTAATTTTTTGTAGAAGTGGATTTAAGATATAATTTTATTTGCTATATTGGGGGAAGTGATGAGAAAAAGAAGTGAAGATGGCTGCTAGAGGGTTATTGAATGGCTTAAAATATTTCATTTTAAGCCATTCAATAACCCTCCAGCCACAGTCTTCACTTCCTTTTCTCATCACTTCCCCCTATATAGCAAATAAAATAATATTTTATTTGATTTTTAACCTTACTGAGGCTCCTTGTATACAAAGAATTGGATCTTTGCTTTATACACCACTATCACTGGACCAAATTACAAGTTTTGCGGTACGGCTATGCCACTGAAAAATTGGCCTTTGCGCGTGGAATGGCAGGTCTCCCGTATTACAAGTCGCAGAGATACGGCTATACCAGAAGCATTTTAGCCTATACCATAACTCTCCATTTCACACTTAAAAAAATGGCTTTTGAGTGTGAAATTTATATTGCGCCCGTATTACTGGTTGTGCAGTCCGGCTATTACACTAGCGTTATAGCTTATACCGCTGCAATTCATTCCGCAATCAGAGACCAGAGACATAATGTTTAAAAAAACTCATAACAAAAATGTTACAAAGTACACTAACACCCATAAACAACACCATTAACCCCTAAACCGCCAACCCCCTTTTAGTTAGGGTGGTGTTAGGTTTAGGGGATATTAGATTAATTTAGTGTGTCCCGATGTGGGGGGCCAGCAGTTTAGGGGTTAATATGTTTAGTTTAGCAGTTGTGGTGTGGGGTCCCAGTGGTTTAGGGGTTAATAGCTTTATTATAGTAGTTGTGATGTGGGGGGGGGCGTCGGTTTAGGGGTTAATAGGTTTAGTTTCATAGTTGCAATGTGGGGGGCTGGCGGTTGAGGGGTAAATAGCTTTATTCTAGTAGTTGCGATGTAGGGGGCCGGCGGTTTAGGGGTTAATAGCTTTATTATAGTAGTTGTGATGTGGGGGGCCGGCGGTTTAGGTTTTAGTAGCTTTATTTAGCTGTTAGCGATGCAATCTGTGGCAGCAGATTAGAGGTTAATCACTTTATTTAGTGTTTTGACAATGTGGGGGTTGTGGATTATGGGTTTTTAGACTAGGGGTTTATGTTAGGGTGTTAGATAGGTTTTTACATAACCTTCTTTTCCCCATAGACATCAATGGGGATTGCTTTAGTTGTGTTAAGTTTTTTCTAACACTTTCTCTCCATTGATGTCTATAAGGGAATATGTGCATGAGCACATCAAGTCAGGCCTTGGCTTTTGTGCGGTATGGATATTAACGCACCATACCGCACAACACAAGAAGGTTTTTGTGTAACCTGTAATGGCAACACTATGGAAAGTGCGGTACCACAAAATTTTTTGCGTTATTTACGCACAAGGTTAAGTGCACAATTTGTAATCCAGGTGTACGTTTGTTTTCTTGTTGAGAACAAGGTAAACATTGTCTTTAGAGATTCCATTGAGGGTCCTTTTAGCACTGATGGATGATTTTATAAAAAATGTATTAATTAGTGTATTCAATGTGTATGTCAATATTTATATTTTTCTGTGTTGCTATACAGTCAAGTTACTATTATTGAATATTATGTAATTTGTGAGGTTTTAGAAAGTTCTGTAGTAAAGAAGTGATGAGAGAATACAAGGGAAGTGGGTCTGGAACGTGTGAATATAGTGTTTTGCAGACATAGACAGACATATAAACATTCAGTGCAATGGAAGGGTTAGCATGTTAGGGTATAAGGATTTTGAGTCCCGTGTATTAATGGGTGAACAAACAAGGTTCCCATCTTCATGTAAACTATCTGCTGTCTGGATGAACCATTGCACAAGCATTTGCTTGCCAAACTCTGCTCTTCTTCTGCACGATTGTCTCAAGAAGCCTCTGAGGTGATGGAGAGGGTAAAAAGCAGTAGTTGGAAAGCAGGCTCTCATAAGAAAGTCTGCCTTGCAAGATTTTAAAAGCAGCATCCACTACTTAATACATTGAGCCTTATAAGTTTTGGTCATGAAGGAAGTTAATGGAGGGACTGAAAGAGAGAGGCGAGTGGTTAACATTGGAAACTGTGCTTCTAATACCCTGTTCTGTATGGCCTAATATTTATTGGCCACAATAGGCAAAATCAGAATTGAGGCTTTCTATTACTTTGAGTTCCCAATCATTATCCAATCAGAAGATTGGGTAGTCTAAATTTTGAAGTCTATTCATACACAGTTCTGATTGGTTTATTTTTAGTTACACTACTTTTATATGTAATATAGTGGGGATAGGTACTGAGAAAACTGTTGAATGTTGGGGATATTTACATTGAAAAAACTGTGACGTTTGAATCTCACCATTTGGTGATAGATTAATATGTTGGGGGGCATATCAGTCCTGATTAGCTATAACAGTAATGATACCTATTAAACAAAGGTACAAATGCTATAACAGCAGGGGTTAGCATCTCACTACCTGGCTGCTCATACCAAGAAAACATAAAGCTCCTTCATTTTGCTAAAAATAAGTTTCTCCCACTACTGTTTAGTTTTAAATATTGAGAGTTATCCAATTCACATATACATTATTTTTTAACCTTTGAGTCATTTGAAATAATGACTTTCATGCGTCATTCCTGTTGTTGGTATAAAAGCATTTAACTGGGTAATCTGTTATCAAATTTATCAGATTTATTTTCAGGTTTAATAAATGTTGTGTCATTTAAGGTTATTGTGTTAATCAATTGTAAGAACAGAGATGTTAAACCTTTCAGAGCAACATCTCTGAGATATATTTTTACATTTTATTTTAAGCTGCCTAAAATAGAAGAAATTAAATTTATTTTATAATAACTTTAATGGCTACAATATATGGATAGGCTCCTCCTTAATCAACATGTTAACATACAAATAAATTGCTCTGTTTCATTAGAACATTTTATTTTAAAACAAACTTCTTCTTTTATTATACAATGAATGCATTAATAAGAGTTAAAGGGACAATAAACATTCTGAGATATGGTTATTTTCTAGTTTTGTAGCATGCAAACATCTAACTGGCAACAATTCATAACTGAAAACACATTTCTGTGTGCCAAACTCCCCCCTCATATTTCCATATATGAATAGGCGAATCCATAGTCAGTCGATGGGTAAGATAGGGGATCGCATGCACACAAGTATGCACGGTAACATTACAATGACATCACTGGTAATGTCTGAAAAGACCCAAGCAGTGTATGCTATATAATATGTGCTGCCAGTGGTTTACACTTACCAGGGTTTTGGCAATCTCTCCTAGGTTCATCAAAAGCTTGTTGTGTATAGGGCATGAATGCCGAAACCCCGTAATAAAAATAGAAGCAGCGTGCTTGACACTATAACTGGGACCTGCACAAGCACACCTGCACCAGTCATGGTGAACAAGATTTTGCTGGACTGCTCCTTCTGCGCATGTGCTCTTGTCAACAGTGGGAGGGTTGGATGGCTGTTCAAGAAACACAGCCTACATTTTTGAAGATAAGAATGGGTGGTGGGAGTAGCGGCGCAAAAATCGAAGGATCTGCATATTTCAGGTAAACTGAAAAATACTCTTAACCAATTTAAAATATGACATTTAAACTGTATAAAATATTAATGCAAGCATCTTAAATGTTATACCTTGAGCTGTCAACTTGCCTTTGCATTTTCAATTTTCTTTAGGATTGTAAATATCTATCCTCATAACATCAAATTTAGGAAAAAAAGGTTTTCAGGGTAAAAGTATTTTGTGGCTAAGACCTTTTATTGACTAATGCAATTTTAGATTGTGATAAAAAAATCAACTGGGAATAAAAAGTATTGGAAGCCAATTTTGGCACGATTACGACCCCTAAGTGTATCCTTATCTGTAGTGTCACAGGTGCACAACTTTTACTATAGGCCCCATTTATTATAGTGCGGGCAGACTAGGTTTCAAGGCAGGTGTGAGACAGCATATGCTGCAAGAGTGTAATATTGAAAATCAGGCACTTGTGTAGCCCCCCCCCCATGCTCTATATAACCAAGAGAACAGCTTTCCAATCAACCCTGATGAATACGTTCAAATGGTTTTAAGTCCATCAGCTCTGATATCTTACAACCACTGATTTTTAACCTCTGGTTGTAGGCCCCACACAAGTGAGCTTGCACCACTAAGGCACTGAATCTTCATCTGCAGCTTCATAAATGAATCAATATGTATTTAACACGTTTTAATATGATAAAGATAAATTGCTCTATTGAAATGCAAAATTTTATTTTTATACTAGAATTTAGTCACTTGAGTGTTTTTATGAATAGATACATTTGAAGAGTGCCATGCTAATAGAATTGTATTAAATACAGTAAATACATATAATGGACGTCATTTATTAACTGGTGGGCCGACATGAACCTTGCCTGCTAAACATCCAGCGAGCGGTCAGCATCCACTGACATTTGCATAAGTCACTACTTGTGCAAGGCCATCCCCTGCTAGCATGTGGCCAATCACCTGAAAGCAGGGGCTGTCAATTATCCAGATTGGATCTTATCCGGATAATTGTAATCCACCACAATTTAATTAGTGTTTCACGCTCACTCACGTGAGCCAGAAATACTGGGACTCCAAAGCTGCTATTGCAGTATGATAAATGAAGCTCATAGACTTCAATATTTATATTTAATATTAAAATGGTTTTCTTAAAATCACCAAGTTTTATTTTTGAAGAGTAAATAACTTATATTCCATTAATTTAAACATCTGATCAACCTGGTCTAGCAGTCCAAATGGTTTGATAAACTACATCATAAAATATAAATGCAATAACATACATGCTAATATTTATTTTTGTATATGTAATAATTCTCACATTTTTTTTTATTATAAACTGAATAACAAAGGATTTACATAAATCTTATGAAAAGGACAACACAAATTACTGATTCTATACTCAAATTCAGTATAGGAATGGTTAATTTGCTGTTTTAATATAAATGCGATATAGTTCAAGTGAAAATAATATAGATAACTTCTAGAATCATGATTTTATTGAAATTCTATCAAAAACATTGTCTTCACTTCATAATATTTTCAAAATGCAGTTTATTTTTAGAACGCAATCAACCCTGAAGGACGTAATCAAATAACAGTATTGATGAGTTTTGACATTTTCTTAGTTTTTTGTTGTTTTTTTTCACTTGGTAACCTCAGTTGCTCTTTTGTGAAATTCATATAATATCCATGTTTGACGCATCAGTGGCAATCAATAATTATTCAAATATGACGTAAATACATATAATTCAAAACATTTCTGAGCATATTTAGCTACTAGGTGAGATCATTTAAAAAAAAAAAAAATGAACAAGCCAGTCTACCATATGCTATATCTGCTATTTGTGTTTAAACTTGGAAATCTGGCTCTATATATCTGCTGCCCTTGTTTTAAAATAAGGTATGTGAAACAACAATTTTCAGGATACATCTTACATGCATTATCAACTTCAAAATACCTTTCACACTAGTATAGAACCTTGGATAGATGTGTTAAGGATTGTTGTGTGTTAAGGATAGATGTGTTAAGGATTTCTGATGGTGCAATTTCTTTATCACCTATTTAAATCAGTAAATTGGTGACTTCAACATCCCTCTTGACAATCCCACTGCCTCCTCTGCAAAACAACTTCTGCAATTCACTTCCTCTTTCGGTTTGTCACAATGGACTGATTCTACCACTCACAAAGATGGTCACTCCCTTGACCTGATCTTTAACTATTGATGCACCCTCTCAAACTTCACAAACTCCCCCTTTCCTCTTTCTGACCACCATCTTATTACTTGCAACATATCATCCCTCCCTACAACTCTCCCTCCTTCTGCTCCTCACACCAAACTTCACAGAAGCATTATGTCATTAGATCAACAACAGCTTTCTAATTCCCTCAAACCTCTTCTCTCATCCTTCTCCTCGTTTTCCTGCCCTGACCAATCTATCTTCCACTATAATTCCACCCTTACATCCGTCCTTGACAATCTCACCCCACTTACCATAGCTCGGAAATTAAACACTCATCCTCAACCCTGGCATACTTCTCTGACACGATACCTACGCAGATGTTCCCGTACTGCTGAGCGGCACTGGAGAAAATCAAGGAGTTCAGCTGATTTTCAACATTACAAATTTATCTTGAACTCCTGCTACTCTGCCCTTAATTTCCATAAGCAACACTACTTCTCTACTCTTATCTCTAATCTTTCTTAAAACCCAAAACGTTTGTTCTCCACTTTCACTACTCTTCTCCGCCCTCCCCTACCTCCTAATACAAATTCTCTGTCAGCTCAAGACTTTGCCAACCACTTCAATAACAAAATCAACTCCATCAGAAATGAAATCAGCTCTCAACATAATTCCATTCTCTCACCCCCTCAAATGCTCTCAATCAACCACAACCCACTTAACCTTAAACTTAGCTCATTCTCCCCTGTTACTGAGGAAGAAGTTTCGGCACTTATACTGCGCTCTCACCTCACTACCTATCCCCTTGACCCTATCCCCTCACAGCTACTCCCATCCCTCTCTGCCACCCTTACCCCTATACTCACACATACTTTCAACCTCTCCCTCAGCACCAGTATAATTCCCTCATTGTTGAAACATGCACTGGTCACACCTATCCTCAAAAAACCTTCCCTTGATCCTACCTCCCCATCTAACTACCACCCTATTTCCCTCCTCCCTCTTGCATCAAAGCTTCTCGAAAAACTAGCTTATGCACGCCTATCCCATTTCCTTACAATAAACTCCCTCCTTGACCCATTGCAATCTGGATTTTGTCCCCATCACTCCACAGAGACAGCAGTTGTTAAGGTTACCAACGACCTACTTACAGCAAAATCAAAAGGCCACATTTCTCTGCTTATCCTCCTTGATTTGTCTGCAGCCTTTGACACTGTTGACCACCCTCTCTTGCACCAAACCCTCCAATCCTTTGGCATATGTGACACAGGCCTCTCGTGGCTATCTTCCTACCTGTCAAACTGTACCTTTAGTCTAGCCTTCTCTGGGGCCTCCTCTGCCCTGTCACCACTTTCTGTCGGAGTACCACAAGGCTCTGTCCTCTGTCCCCTTCTCTTCTCAATCTACACGTCATTACTAGGTTCCCTAATAATGTCCCATGGTTTACAATATCATTTGTATGCCGATGACACCCAAATCTACTTCTCTGCACCAGACCTTTCTCCTTCCTTGCTAACCCGTGTCACTAACTTTCTTTCTCAAATCTCCAAATGGACGTCTTCTCACTACCTCAAGCTAAATCTCTCCAAAACTGAGCTCCTTATTATCCCCCCTTCTTCTAAACTCTCCACCCCCAATCTCTCTATAACTGTCGACAACTCCATCATTATCTCTACCCCTCATGCCCAAGGTCTCGGGGTCACATTTGACTCAGATCTTTCTTTCACTCCTCACATTCAGTCATTGGCTAAAGCCTGCTGCTTCCACCTTAAAAACATCTCTAAAATTAGACACTTCCTTACACAAGATACAACTAAGATTTTAACCCACTCTCTCATTCTCTCCCGCCTCGATTACTGCAACTCTGTCCTCTCTGGTCTCCCCACCTACCGCCTAGTTCCTTTACAATCCATTATGAATGCCTCTGCCAGACTCATCTTCCTTACACATCGCTCTTCATCTGCTGCACCTCTCTGCCAATCTCTTCACTGGCTTCCTCTTGCCTCTAGGATCGAACACAAAATTCTTATTCTGAATAATGATGTTGCGAATTGTTCGCCGGCGAATAGTTCCCGGCGAACATAGCTTGTTTGCGTTCGCAACGGCGGGCAAACATATGCGATGTTCGATCCACCCCCTATTCGTCATCATTGAGTAAACTTTGACCCTGTATCTCACAGTCTGCAGACACATTCCAGCCAATCAGCAGCAGACTCTCCCTCCCAGACCCTCCCAGCTCCTGGACAGCAGCCATTTTAGATTCATTCGGAAGCTGCATTGTTAGTGAGAGGAGGGACAGTGTAGCTGCTGGTGATTTAATAGGGAAATTGATAGCTAGGCTAGTGTATTCAGTGTCCACTACAGTCCTGAAGGACTCATCTGATCTGTGCTGTAAGGACAGCACCCCAAAAAGCCCTTTTTAGGGCTAGAACATCAGTCTGTTTTTTGTTTTTTCCCTGTGTAATCTAATTGCAGTTGCCTGCCTGCCAAGCCACTTGCCCAGTGCCACCACTCATATATGGTCTAACAGTAGTGTAAATTTAAAAAAAAAAAATGTTTTGACTGTGAAACATTAGTCTGCTAGTGTAATCTAATTGCAGTTGCCTGCCTGCCAGCGTGTGTGCCAGGCCCACTTGCCCAGTGCCACCACTCATATCTGGTGTAACAGTAGTGTAAATTAAAAAAAAAACTTTTTTGACTGTGAAACATCAGTCTGCTAGTGTAATCTAATTGCAATTGCCTGCCTGCCAGTGTGTGTGCCAGGGCCACTTGCCCGTGTAAATTTAAAAAAAAAATAATTTTTGACTGTGAAACATCAGTCTGCTTGTGTAATCTGATTGCAGTTGCCTGCCTGCCTGCCAGCATGTGTGCCAGGCTCACAGCATATACTGTGCCCACTTGCTCAGTGCCACCACTCATATCTGGTGTAACAGTAGTGTAAATTTAAAAAAAAATAAACTTTTTTGACTGTGAAACATCAGTCTGCTAGTGTAATCTAATTGCAGTTGACTGCCTGCCAATGTGTGTGCCAGGCCCACTTGCCCAGTGCCACCACTCATATCTGGTGTAACAGTAGTGTAAATTTAAAAAAGAACATTTTTTTGACTGTGAAACATCAGTCTGCTTGTGTAATCTAATTGCAGCTGCCTGCCTTCCAGCGTGTGTGCCAGCCAGGTCCACTTGCCCAGTGCCACCACTCATATCTGGTGTAACAGTAGTGTAAATTTAAAAAAGAAAAAATGTTGACTGTGAAACATCAGTCTGCTTGTGTAATCTAATTGCAGCTGCCTGCCTGCCAGCGTGTGTGCCAGCCAGGTCCACTTGCCCAGTGCCCCCACTCATATCTGGTGTAACAGTAGTGTTAATTAAAAAAAAAACTTTTTCGACTGTGAAACATCAGTCTGCTAGTGTAATCTAATTGAAGTTGCCTTCCTGCCTGCCAGCGTGTGTGCCAGGCTCACAGCGTATACTGTGCCCTCTTACCCAGTGCCACCACTCATATTTGGTGTAACAGTAGTGTAAATTTAAAAAAAAAAAAAACTTTTTTGACTGTGAAACATCAGTCTGCTTATGTAATCTAATTGCAGTTGCCTGTCTGCCAGCGTGTGTGCCAGGCTCACAGTGTATACTGTGCCCACTTGCCCAGTGCCACCACTCATATCTGGTGTAACAGTAGTGTAAATTTAAAAAAAAAAAAAAAACTTTTTGGACTGTGAAACATCAGTCTGCTTTTTTGTGTCAGGCTCACAGCATATACTGTGCCCACTTGCCCAATGGCACCACTCATATCTTGTTTAATAGTAGTGTAAGTATACATTTAAAAAAAAAAACATTTTGGACTGTGAAACATCAGTATGCTTTTTTGTGTCAGGCTCACAGCATATACTGTGCCCACTTGTCCAGTGGCACCACTCATATCTTGTTTAATAGTAGTGTAAGTGTACATTTAAAAAAAAAAAAATTGGACTGTGAAACATCAGTCTGCTTTTGTGTCTCAGGCTCACAGCGTATACTGTGCCCACCTGCCCAGTGCCACCACTCATATCTTGTTTAATAGTAGTGTAAGTGTACATTTAATAATAAATGACAGGCAGAGGCAGGCCACCCCGCAGGTGCCGTCGTGGTCATGGTGCTGTGATTCCCTTTGGTCCTAGAATAATGCCCAGTGTTCAGAGGCCACATCCCATGAACTCGAAAAGTTCTGAGGACATAGTTGACTTTTTAACACAGGACACTGAATCTTCTATAGCTTCCGCTAGAACCTTGACGCACCATCCTCCTCCAGCTTATCTTCAGGCACCTCTCAAGTTACCACTCGCCCGCCTGCCTCCACCACCAACACTAGCACCACAGCCGCTTCACTTGATCTGTCAGAGGAGTTATTTACACATCAATTGGAATAAATGAGTGATGTGCAACCTTCATTGACAGAGGATGTAGATAACAGTGATATGTCTCAGTCAGGCAGCATTACAGACATGGACGTACGGTGTGATGATGTTGTACCCGCTGTTGCTTCCTTTGTTGATTTGTCAGATACAAGTGAAGCGGTTGATGATGACGATGCATTCCTGGATGTCACGTGGGTGCCCGCTAGAAGAGAAGAAGAACAGGGGGAAAGTTCAGATGGGGAGACAGAGAGGAAAAGGAGGAGACAAGTTGGAAGCAGGGGGAGGTTGTCGCAAGGAGCTAGTGGCACAGTCAGACAGCATGCATCGGTAACTGGGGTCAACCAGACAGCACGCCAATCAATGCATGCTGTTGCAACCACCAGAATGCCGTCATCGCAGAGCTCAGCAGAGTGGCATTTTTGTGTGTGTCTGCCTCTGACAACAGCGATGCCATTTGCAACCTGTGCCAAAAGAAACTGAGTCATGGGAAGTCCAACACCCACCTAGGTACAACTGCTTTTCGAAGGCACATGATCGCAAATCACAAATGCCTATGGGATAAACACATGAGTAGAAGCAGCACACAAACTCAAAGCCGCAATCCTCCTCCTGGTCCAGCATCTTCAGCCACATCAACCACTGCTGTCCTCCTGGCCCCCTCTCAACCATCCGCCACTCCGTCTCTCTTCCGGAGCAGTTCCTGCTCATCTGCCCAGAGTCAGGTGTCTGTCAAGGACATGTTTGAGCGTAAGAAGCCAATGTCACAAAGTCACCCACTTGCCCGGCGTCTGACAGCTGGCTTGTCTGAACTCTTAGGCCGCCAGCTTTTACCCTACAAGCTGGTGGAGTCTGAGGCATTAAAAAAATTTGTAGCTGTTGGAATACCGCAGTGGAAGGTACCCGGACGAAATTTCTTTGCACAAAAGGCAATCCCCAACCTGTACTCGATTGTGTGAAAGGAAGTAATGGCATGTCTGGCACACAGTGTTGGGGCAAGGGTCCATCTGACCACTGATAGCTGGTCTGCAAAGCATGGTCAGGGAAGGTATATCACCTACACTGCGCATTGGGTAAACCTGCTGACGGCTGCCAAGCATGGCTCTGCAGAGGAGTTGGTGACACCGCCACAACTTGCAGGCAGGCCTGCTGCCACCTCCTCTACTCCTCCTACTCCTCCTCTTCCATAACCTCCTCGGCTGAGTCTTGCTCCACATCAACGGCACCCCTCCAACTCCCCAGGTACTATGCTACATCCCGGATATGGCAGTGTCACGCCGTCTTGGAGTTGACTTGCCTGAAAGCAGAGAATCACACAGGTGGATCAGTGGCTGACTCTGCACCAACTGGAGATCGGCAAAGTGATTTCTGACAACGGAAGTAATTTGGTGGCGGCATCGAAATTGGGCAAGTTGACACATGTGCCGTGCATGGCACATGTGTGTAATCTGATCGTACAACGCTTTGTGCATAAGTACCCAGGCCAGGAAGGTGCGTGGCCATTTGAGGCATTCCTACACGGCCATGGCGCACTTGTCCGATATCCAGCGGCGAAACAACATGCCAGTGAGGCGCTTGATTTGTGAAAGCCCGACACATTAGAATTCAACACTCCTAATGTTCGACCGCCTGCTCCAACAATAAAAAGCCGTTAACGAGTATTTGTATGACTGGGGTGCTAGGACAGCCTCTGCGGAGCTGGGAATTTTTTTGCCACGTTACTGGGCGCTCATGCGCAATGCCTGTAGGCTCATGCATCCTTTTGAGGAGGTGAGAAACTTAGTCAGTCGCACCGAAGGCACCATCAGCGACATCATACCATTTGTTTTCTTCCTGGAGCGTACCCTGCAAAGAGTGCTGGATCAGGCCGTAGATGAGCGTGAAGAGGAAGAGTTGTGGCAAAGACAGGACGCTTTACAGACGTGTTGTTGATGAAGGACATGCAGAGCTTTTTAAGTCCTATGCATCGCCACAGCCCTTCGGGGTCCACCCTCAGAGAACGACTCGACCGACAGGTAGCAGACTACCTCGCCTTTACTGCAGATCTCGACACTCTGAGGAGCGATGAACCTCTTGACTACTGGGTGTGCAGGCTTGACCTGTGGCCTGAGCTATCCCAATTTGCTATAGAACTTCTGGCCTGCCCAAGTGTCCTGTCAGAAAGGACCTTCAGTGCAGCAGTAGGTATTGTCACTGAGAAGAGAAGTCGCCTAGGTCAAAAAAGTCTAGATTACCTCATCTTTATTAAGATGAATGAGGGATGGATCCCGAAGGGACTGACATTGGATGATACATTTGAGTAAAAAAGGCCTGATGAGATGAGCTGCCTTGGGCTAAAAATGGTCCACACGCTGCTGTATTTTATCTTCGAATGCCGGATGACTTGTGTGACTTATCCGCCACCAACTAGGGTTCAAGCCGCAATGTTTTAGGGCACTTTCTGCATGGGAAATAAACATCAATTTTTCTGGCTGCTGTTACAGCAGCGGCTAAAACAATATCGAATTTTCAGGCATGTGTACATTCCAAATTTTTCTGGCCTCTGGTGCTGCACTGTGGCTTCAAAAACCAAACCAAATAAAAGGCACGTAACAGGGATTAAACTGATAGGAATAATACTACTTAACACACCACTCCTATCTGGTGGCACATTAGATTGCAGTGCCCCAAATTTGAAGTAGGAGGACCGACCAAGCATCTTTTTCCATCTCCCGGTTCCTAAAATCCATGCCATATACACGTCCCCTGGCGCTGCAACTGCCTCTGGTAACCTTACCATGGGTCTCAGACCGCACGTCTTGTAATTCTCTGTCTGGGAAATTATCTATCTATCAAATCTATCTATTTATCTATCAAATCTATCTATCGTATCTATCAAATGTATCTATTGCATCTATTGATCTTTCTATCTAATCTATGTATCTATATATCTATCTATCTATCAAATCTATCTATCTCGTGGCCGGACTTTTATCTGACAGCCACTTGTGTTTCGGCCAAATGTCCGTCTGCCAAATGTCCGTCTGCCAAATGTCCGTCTGCTAAAAGTCCGGCCACGATTGCACGCGCTGTGCCCCAAATTTGAAGTAGGAGGACCGACCAAGCATCTTTTTCCATCTCCCGGTTCCTAAAATCCATGCCATAAACATGTCCCCTGATAGGGGACATAACAGGGATTAAACTGATAAGAATAGTATTACTTAACACACCACTCCTATCTGGTGGCACAGTATATTGCACGCGCAGTGCCCCAAATTTGAAGTAGGAGGACCGACCAAGCATCTTTTTCCATCTCCCGGTTCCTAAAATCCATGCCATATACACGTCCCCTGGCGCCGCAACTGCCTCTGGGAACCTTACCATGGGTCTCAGCCCGCACGTCTTGTAATTCTCTGTCTGGGAAATTATCTATCTATCAAATCTATCTATTTATCTATCAAATCTATCTATCTATCGTATCTATCAAATATATCTATTGCATCTATTGATCTATCTATCTAATCTATGTATCTATCTATCTATCAAATCTATCTATCTCGTGGCCGGACTGTTATCTGACAGCCACTTGTGTTTCGGCCAAATCTCCGTCTGCCAAATGTCCATCGGCTAAAAGTCCGGCCACGATTGCACACGCAGTGCCCCAAATTTGAAGTAGGAGGACCGACCAAGCATCTTTTTCCATCTCCCGGTTCCTAAAATCCATGCCATATACACGTCCCCTGATAGGGGACGTAACAGGGATTAAACTGATAAGAATAATACTACTTAACACACCACTCCTATCTGGTGGCACAGTATATTGAAGCGCAGTGCCCCAAATTTGAAGTAGGAGGACCGACCAAGCATCTTTTTCCATCTCCCGGTTCCTAAAATCCATGCCATATACACGTCCCCTGATAGGGGACGTAACAGGGATTAAACTGATAAGAATAGTACTACTTAACACACCACTCCTATCTGGTGGCACAGTAGATTGCACGCACAGTGCCCCAAATATGAAGTAGGAGGACCGACCAAGCATCTTTTTCCATCTCCCGGTTCCTAAAATCCATGTCATATACACGTCCCCTGGTGCTGCAGCTGCCTCTGGGAACCTAACCATGGGTCCCAGACCGCGCGTCTTGTAATTCTCTGTCTGGAAAATTATCTATCAAATCTATCTATCAAATGTATCTATTGCATCTATTGATCTATCTATCTAATCTATGTATCTATGTATCTATCTATCTATCTATCTATCTATCTATCTATCTATCAAATCTATCTCATATCCGGACTGTTATCTGACAGCAACTTGTGTTTTGGCCAAATGTCCTTCAGCCAAATGTCCATCTGCCAAATGTCCGTCGGCTAAAAGTCCGGCCATGATTGCACGCGCAGTGCCCCAAATTTGAAGTAGGAGGACCGACCAAACATCTTTTTCCATCTCCCAGTTCCTAAAATCCATGCCATATACACGTCCCCTGATAGGGAACGGAACAGGGATTAAACTGGTAGGAATAGTACTACTTAACACACCTTATAATAACGCAGAGAGAGGAAAGGCAGAGAGAGGAATCTAAAGAAGAATAGTCAGAGGGGGAAGGTGGCTTTGAGGAGATGGAAGACCAAACAAAGCAGGCGTCCCAGGGGGCTTGTTGTCACCTTTCGGGGACCCTTGGTGTTGTACATGGCTGGGTGGAGGAAGAGACCTTCAATGACATCAGTGAGGACAAGGAACGGGACATGGCTAGCTTGGTATCCAACCTTGTGCAAATGGGGAGTTTGCGGTTGTGCAAAAGGACTGTTTGCGGTTGTTTGTGGTGCGTTAAACGGGGAGTTTGGTCTATCACTGTGAAGCGGGCGTAGCCCTTACACTACCTGATCAATACAACATCATACCTGATGTTTTAAAGCACGTTATTCCAAACAGTTTAGGAATGTTAGGTGATTTATGCACTTTATGGATTAAAACCAGACTCTGCATCAACTATGTCATTTTACGTGGGAGTTTTGCCATGGATCCCCCTCCGGCATGCCACAGTCCAGGTGCTAGAACCCTTGAAACAACTTTTCCATCACTATTGTGGCCAGAAAGAGTCCCTGTGGGTTTTTTAAATTCACCTGCCAATTGAAGTCAATGGCGGTTTGCCTGATTCGCCCGCTCGCGAACATTTGCGGAAGTTCGCTTTCGCCTTTCGTGAACGGAACATTTTAAGTTTGCGACATCACTAATTCTGACATACAAAGCCCTCAACTGCACTGCTCCCCTCTAAATCTCAGACCTTGTCTCTAGATACTCTCCCTCCCGTCCCCTTCGCTCTGCTCACGACCTCCTACACTCCTCCTCTCTTGTCACCTCATCACACTCGTTTATAGGACTTTTCCAGACTGGCTCCCATCTTGTGGAACCCTCTGCCTCACTCCACAAGACTCTCTTCTAGTTTTAAAAGCTTCAAGTGCTGCCTAAAGACTCTAAGGGATGCATACAACCTACGCTAACCTTTCTTTATACCAGTTCCTCTCCTCCATTGCTATCCCCTGAACCCCCTTAGCATGTAAGCCTAAGAATCCAGCTGTTTGTTGATCATCTTCTCAAGAGCTGAGTACAACAGTGCAACTCTTGGCAAGGCCCTCTACCCATTTAATCCCTATAATTGTTGTACTCCGTCTTTGATAATAGCGCTGCGGAATCTGTTTGCGCTCTACAAACAACCAATAATAATAATAAAAATAATAATAAATTCTGAACTAAATGTCAATTGGATGAAGTTTTATCTCCTAGTTAGTGATTTTTGATCAAATAACAAGAAAAAAAAAACTTACGCCTAGATTTAGAGTTCTGCGTTAGTCATCAAAAGCAGCGTTAAGGGGTCCTAACACTGCTTTTGGCCGCCCGCCTTTTCCATACCGCAGATCCCCTTACGCCAATTGCGTATCCTATCTTTTCAATGGGATCTTCCTAACGCCGGTATTTAGAGTCTTGGCTGAAGTGAGCAGTAGAGACTCTAGTGACAAGACTCCAGCCACAAAAAGTCAGTAGTTAAGAGCTTTATGGGCTATTGCCGGTTTATAAAGTTCTTAACTACATTGCTCTAAAGTACACTAACACCTATAAACTACCTATGTACCCCTAAACCGAGGTCCCCCCACTTTCCCACCACTATAATAAATATTTTTAACCCCTAATCTGACGACCCCACACCGCCGCCACCTACATTATCCCTATGAACCCCTAATCTGCTGCCCCTAACATCGCCGACACCTACATAATATTTATTAACCCCTAATCTGCCCCCCCCAACATCGCCGCTACCTAAATACACTTATTAACCCCTAATCTGCCGACCGGACCTCGCCGCAACTATAATAAATGTATTAATCCCATGCATTAAACCGCTGCACTCCCACCTCGCAAACACTATAATAAATAGTATTAACCCCTAATCTGCCCTCCCTAACATCGCCGCCACCTTACTTCAAGTATTAACCCCTAATCTGTGGACCGGATCTGGCCGCTACTCTAATAAAGTTATTAACCCCTAAAGCTAAGTCTAACCCTAATCCTAACATCCGCTCGGGATGTCCTCTAAATTAAATATAATTTTAATCTAACGAAATAAATGAAATCTTATTAACTAAAGTATTCCTATTTAAAACTAAATACTTACCTGTAAAATAAAGCCTAATATAGCTACAATATAACGAATAATTATATTGTAGCTATTTTAGAATTTATATTTATTTTACAGGCAACTTTGTATTTATTTTAACTAGGTACGATTACAAAATTACCTGTAAAATAAATCCTAACCTAAGTTACAATTAAACCAAACACTACACTATCAATAAATTAATTAAATAAATTACCTATAATTACATACAATTAAATAAACTAAACTAAATTACAAAAAAAACAAACACTAAATTACAAAAAATAAAAAAAGATTACAAGAATGTTAAACTAATTACACCTACTCTAAGCCCCCTAATAAAATAAAAAAAGCCCCCCAAAATAATAAAGGTCCCTACCCTATTCTAAATTAAAAAGTAACCAGCTCTTTTACCAGCCCTTAAAAGGGCTTTTTGCGGGGCATGCCCCTAAGTAATCAGCTCTTTTGCCTGTAAAAAAAATACACCCCCCCAACATTAAAACCCTATTGGCTGATCGGAACAGCCAATACAATGCGAGCTCAATCTGATTTTCTGATTGGATCAGCCAATCAGATTGAACTTGAATCTGATTGGCTGATTAAATCAGCCAATCAGATTTTTCCTACCTAAATTCTGATTGGCTGATAGAATCCTATCAGACAATCGGAATTGGAGGGACGCCAGGTTAAAGGAACCTTCATTCTGCGAGTAGGCGTCGGTTAAAGAGGATGGATCTGCGTCGGCTGGAAGACGATGGCTCCTCTCCGCTCTGAATGGATGAAGATAGAAGATGCTGCTTGGATGAAGATGTCTGCTGGTCCGGATGTCCTCTTCTGCCCGGATGGGATGAAGACTTCTGTCGCTCCAGATGTCCTATTTTGGTCCATCGGTGCCCGGCTGGGTGAATACGACTCAAGGTAGGGAGATCTTCAGGGGGGTACTGTTAGGTTTATTTAATGGGGGTTTGAGTTAGAGTAGGGGTATGTGTGTGGTGGGTTTTAATGTTGGGGGGTTGTATTTCTTTACAGGCAAAAGAGCTGATTACTTAGGGGCATGCCCTGCAAAAAGCCCTTTTAAGGGCTGGTAAAAGAGCTGGTTACTTTTTAATTTAGAATAGGGTAGGGACCTTTATTAATTTGGGGGGCTTTTTTATTTTATTAGGGGGCTTAGAGTAGGTGTAATTAGCCTAATATTCTTGTAATCTTTTTTTATTTTTTGGAATTTAGTGTTTGTTTGTTTTTGTAATTTAGTTTAGTTTATTTAATTGTATGTAATTGTAGGTAATTTATTTAATTAATTTATTGATAGTGTAGTGTTAGGTTTAATTGTAACTTAGGTTAGGATTTATTTTACAGGTAATTTTGTAATTATTTTAACTAGGTAGCTATTAAATAGTTAATAACTATTTAATAGCTATTGTACCTAGTTAAAATAAATACAAAGTTACCCGTAAAATAAATATAAATCCTAAAATAGCTACAATATAATTATTCATTATATTGTAGCTATATTAGGGTTTACTTTACAGGTAAGTATTTAGTTTTAAATAGGAATACTTTAATTAATAAGATTTAATTTATTTCGTTAGATTAAAATTATATTTAATTTAGGGGGTTGTTAGGGTTAGGGTTAGACTTAGCGTTAGGGGTTAATACATTTATTAGAGTAGCGACTAGGTCCGGTCGGCATATTAGGGGTTAATACTTGAAGTTAGGTGGCAGTGACGTTGGGGGGTCAGATTAGTGGTTAATACTATTTATTATAGAGTTTGCACGGCGGGAGTGTGGCGGTTTAGGGGTTAATAACTTTATTAGAGTAGCGGCAAGGTCCGGTCGGCAGATTAGTGGTAAATAAGTGTAGGTACGGTAGCGGCGATGTTGTGGGGGCAGATTAGGGGTTAATAAATATAAAATAGAGGTCAGCGATGTTAGGGGCAGCAGATTAGGGGTACATAGGTATAATTTAGGTTGCGGCGTTGTCCGGAGCGGCAGATTAGTGGTTAATAGTATAATGCAGGTGTAAGCGATATCGGGGGCGGCAGATTAGGGGTTAATGACTGTAAGGTTAGGGGTGTTTAGACTCGGGGCTCATGTTAAGGTGTTAGGTGCAGACTTAGAAAGTGTTTCCCCATAGGAAACAATGGGGCTGCGTTGGGAGCTTAACGCTGCTTTGTTGCAGGTGTTAGGTTTTTTATCATCCCAAACTGCCCCATTGTTTCCTATGGGGGAATAGTGCACAAGCACGTTTTGCCAGCTTACCGCTACCGTAAGCAACGCTGGTATTGAGGGTTGAAGTGGCGGTTCATTTGGCTCAACTCACCCTTTTTGGAGCCCTACGCAGCCCTTCAGACAACTCTAAATACCAGCGTTGTCTTAAGGGTGCGTTGGGGAAAAAAGCTGCGTAAGCTACGCGGGTCTTTACAGACAAAACTCTAAATCTAGCTGATAGTTTTTTTGACAAAAGAAAGTGGTCAAGCAAAGCTTTTCCAGGAACTGGAACTCTAAATGTTGACACGTGAAAACCATATATGAGAATTTATATATTTTCTTGTCATATTTTAATAATCTCAACTGTTTTTCAATTTACAAATCAGGAGCCAGACAAGAATGTTAAATGGATCCAACCTAATTAAAAAATGGAAGTGTGTCAGGTTTTTTTTCCCTGTTGTGTTTGCCATGTGCTGCTGGCAGCCATTTTACTCACCTCTCTTCCTGACTATGGTGCATTGTGGGGGATGCTGCTCAATTCCTGCACTTCCTTTTATGGCCAGACTGGTGTGCATCATCCATGTGAGACAGGATGCAGTCTCAGAATTGTGATGTCATCACTTATTATTTAAAGGGTCTCTGTTCAGTATGCTTTGCCTTTGCGTTGTCTCAGACCTGTTTGTGAGAGTTCCTGTGTATTACCTGGCTGCCTGACATCCTTCCTGGTTCCTGGTTCCTGATCCCTGGCTTGTTCCTGACTCTGCTGTTTTCCTTGTTTCTGATTCCGGCTTGTCTGACTATTCACTTTGGCTCCTGACTCGGCTTGTCTGACTACCAGCTCTGGTTTTCTTTCCTGGCTTGTTATTTGACTTGTGGACTTTTTATTATTTTTTGTTATTAATAAAGGTGTGATTACTTTTGCACTTCTCGTCTCAGTCTGATTCCTGGAACCCTGATATTACGCAAAGGCCATGAATCCTGATGGTGCTAATAATCAACCTTTACCTGCCATCATTTCCAGGATGGATGTACAGGATCACCGCTTGGATCAATTTGCACTAGCCCTGCAAACCCTGCTGACTCGCACTGCACATTTAGACCAAAGTGTCCCACAAGTTATGGCTGCTCTTGTTTCCGCTGCTGCACCTATGCCTACCAGGAGCATGTCCGGTTCTGCACCTCTACCTCATCGATATGGAGGCAATCCTATTCAGTGCAGAGGGTTTTTGAACCAGGTGGGCATTTAGTTTGAGATGTTACCTCAGGCGTTTCCCTCTGACAGAGCTAAGGTGGGATTTCTCATCTCGTTACTCTCTGACACAGCTCTTGCCTGGGCTAATCCCTTGTGGGAGACTAATAAACTTGTGATTTCAAATTACCCTGAATTTGTGGCCTCCTTTTGAAGGGTATTTGATGTTCCGGCTCGCTCCTCCTCTGCTACTAAACGACTCATGTCCATTCAGCAAGGTACAAGATCTGTTGCTCAGTATGCTATTGAGTTCTGTATGCTTGCCGCAGAGGTAGGTTGGAACAATGAAGCCCTTGTTGCCTGCCGCCTTCCTTCATGGGCTCTCTGATGCGATTAAAGATGAGGTTGCTGCCAGAGATTTACAAGAGGATCTCGAGGCATTGGTGTCTTTTTTGATCCTAATTGACATCAGACTCAGAGAGAGGCCCTCTTTCAAGGTGCACTTGTGGAATCCTCCTGTTCCATTGTCTCCTAAGTGTCACCAGATAGGGATTCACGCATCTCTCCATGGCGGAGAGGGCCTTTTGGAGGAGGGAGGGGCTCTGCCTCTATTGTGGGTTACAGGGTCACCTTTTGAAGTCTTGTCCTACACTGCTGGGAAATGCTCACACCTAAGGTCCTGTCGGGGCAAACCTTGGGTGGTTTATCCTTGTCCCCGGAACCGCTTAAGGAGAAACCTTTGGTCATGGTTGTCCTTTCCTGGGTGGACTCCTCCATATTCACCCAGGCTCTTGTTCCAGTGCTGTGGGTTATATCATTGACAGTGCTTTTGTATCAAAGCACTCCATTCCTGTTTTGCCTCGGTCTGTTCTGCTTGCTATTGAGGCCATTGATGGAAGGCCCCTTCAGCCCACACTCGTTACTCACGAAACTGCTCCGTTGTCCATGGCTGTTGGGGTTCTCCATTTTGAAATCCTCCAGTTCCAGGTGATAAACTCTCCACATTTTCCAGTTGTTCTGGGTTATCCCTGGCTCCAAAAGCACAATCCCAGTCTCGATTGGCGCAGGTCTGAAATTTTGTCGTGGTCCCTGCAATGTATTTCCACTTGTCTTTCGGAAACCAGTTAAAGTCTTGTGCACTTCTTTGGTTTCTCAATTGCCAGAGGAGTACCGAGAGTTCCTAGATGTGTTTGACAAGGTGCGTGCCGGTACGTTGCCTCCTCACCGGTCTTACGATTGTGCCATAGACCTGCAACCCAGAGCCATTCCTCCTCGGGGCCGGGTGTACCCTCTGTCTGTTGCAGAGAATTGTGCTATGGAGGAGTATGTTGCAGATGCTCTGTCATGGGGGATCATCCGCAAATCCTGCTCTCTTGCAGGGGCTGGCTTCTTCTTTGTGAAGAAAAAGGGTGGCGAGTTAAGACCATGTATCGATTATAGGGGTTTTAATCATCTTACCATTAAGAATGTTTACCCTATTCCACTTATTACGGAACTCTTTGACCACCTCAAGGGAGCTACGGTCTTTACTAAACTTGATTTGAGAGGAGCGTACAATCTCGTTAGCATTACGGAGGGCCACAAATGGAAAACAGTGTTTAACACCAGGAGCGGGCATTATGAGTATCTTGTAATGCCCTTTGGCCTATGTAATGCTCCTGCTGTATTTCAGGAATTTATTAATGATGTCCTACGAGATATGTTGCAAAAGTGTGTTGTGGTGTACTTAGACGACATCCTCATACACTCACCTACTGCCTTAAGGCCTTTGATTGACTTAAGACTTAAGACTGCCTTTGCTGCCAATCCAGTTCTGGCTCATCCTAACCCTGTCCTGCCTTTTGTTCTTGAGGTCGATGCGTCTGAGATTGGAGTAGGTGCCCTCTTGTCTCAACGTTCTACGCCTGATGGTTCCTTGCATCCATGTGATTTCTTCTCTAAGAAATTGTCTCCAGCGGAGTGCTATTATGAAATTGGCGACAGGGAATTACTGGCCATAATTTTGACACTTAAGGAATAGAGGCATTTTCTCGAGGGTACTAGCGTGCCATTGCTCATTCTTACTGACCACAAGAATTTAACTTATCTATCTGAAGAAAAATGTTTGTCACCCCGACAGGCCAGATGGCCGCTATTTTTGTCTCGGTTTAATTATGTGGTCTCCTACCTGCCTGGTAGGTAGGGACAATTTTTGCCTCTGTCCAAGGAAGAGTCTGTACCTACTCCAGTTAAACCTTCTGACCATATTTTGACTACCATACGTACTAATTTGACTTCTACCTTGGGGGAGGAGATCCGGTCTTCACAAACCAATGCACCTCCTGAGAAACCTAGTGGTAAGTGTTTTGTTCCTGAGAATCTTCGAACAAAACTTTTGCACACTTACCACTATCATAAAGCCGCAGGTCACCCAGACAAGAACCAAATGATTTGGTCTGTCACTCGACAATTCTGATGGCCAGATCTTCGCTCTGATGTTGCTGCGTATGTTGCCTCCTGCTCAGTTTGTGCACAGAATAAGACTCCTCGACGTCTTCCAGTGGGTCTTCTTCAACCTATTGCTAATGGTGAGCGTCCTTGGACACATCTTTCCATGGACTTCCTTGTCTAGCTCCCTGTTTCCAATGGCAATACTGTTATCCTTATGGTGGTTGACCGTTTTTCTAAAATGTCACATTGCATTCTCTTGATGAAGCTGCCTACCGCTCAGGAACTTGCTTCAATTTTTGCCTGGGAGGTCTTCCGTTTACATGGGTTACCCAAGGAGATAGTGTTGGACCAGGGTAGCCAGTTTGTCTCCAGATTTTGGCGTTCCTTTTGTGCTCAAATGGGGATCCAGCTTTCTTTCTCCTAAGCATATCACCCTCAATCCAATGGGGCTGCGGAACGGTCTAAACAAGCTCTGTAACATTTCCTCCGTTGCTATGTCTCAGATCACCACAATAATTGGTCTGAACTGTTACCTTGGGCAGAGTTTGCTCGTAATAGTGCTATTAATGCTTCCTCCAAGATATCCCCCTTCATGGCGAATTATGGGTTTCAACCATCCTTGTTGCCGGATTCATTCATGTCTCAGGGTATTCCGGCTTTGGAGGAGCATCTCCGGAAACTCTGTTCCATTTGGGTGCAGATTCAGGATTGTCTTCATCGTTCTATGCAGCGCCAAAAGTTCCAGGCTGATCGTAGGCTTCTGCCTGCACCTTCCTACCAGGTTGGTGAGAGAGTTTGGCTGTCCTCCCGCAACTTGAACCTTCATGTGCCTTCTAATAAATTGGCTCCCTGTTATGTTGGTCCTTTTCAAATACTCCGACGGGTTAATCCTGTGGCCTACGCTTTTGACCTTCCTCCTGCTATGCACATCTCCAATGTTTTTCATGTCTCCCTCTTGAAACCATTGGTTTGTAATCAGTTTACCACTGTGTTGCCTCGTCCCCGTCCTATCTTTGTTGACAACCATGAGGAGTATGAGGTCAGCAGCATTATTGACTCTCGTATGTCCAGGGGCCGTGTACAGTATTTGGTTCACTGGAGAGGCTATGGTCCGGAAGAGCGTTCTTGGGTTCCCTCCAATGATGTTCATGCTCCCGCGCTCCTCCGTGCCTTCCATGCCCGATTCCCCAATAAGCCTTTTGTCCTCCCGCGGGGGAAGGGTTCATTGAGGGGAGGGTACTGTCAGGGTTTTTTCCCTGTTGTGTTTGCCATGTGCTGCTGGCAGCCATTTTACTCACCTCTCTTCCTTACTATGGTGCATTGTGGGGGATGCCGATCAATTCCTGCACTTCCTTTTATGGCCAGACTGGTGTGCATCATCCATGTGAGACAGGATGCAGTCTCAGAATTGTGATGTCATCACTATTTAAAGGGCCTCTGTTCAGTATGCTTTGCCTTTGCGTTGTCTCAGACCTGTTTGTGAGAGTTCATGTGTATTACCTGACTGCCTGACGTCCTTCCTGGTTCCTGATCCCTGGCTTGTTCTTGACTCTGCTGTTTTCCTTGTTCCTGATTCTGGCTCGTCTGACTATTCGCTTTGGCTCCTGACTCGGCTTGTCTGATTACCAGCTCTGGTTTTGATTCCTGGCTTGTTATTTGACTTGTGGACTTTTTATTATTTTTTGCTATTAATAAAGATGTGGTTACTTTTGCACTTCTCGTCTTGATTCCTGGCACCCTGACATTGTGGAAAAATTTAGACTATATATATTTTTTTTTCCAAATTGTTTATTTTGTAAAAAGGTAGACATATATGGCTCAAGATATAACATGTACTTTTCTATTGGATGAGTAATAGCCCTATATGGATATTATGTGTTATACTCATTTGTGTTATGGTGGAGATAAAAGCATGAGATTCTAATCCTCCATAGAATAAAAGTAAGAGCCATAGAAGCAAAATATATGTGTATATGGAATTTCTTTGCTCCCATACAATCCTTTCTCTTCATTATGGGAGATATATTTAACAACAGGTCACTCCAATGGAAAGCTCAAAGCATACATACATTTATACATATACATAAATAAAAAAGGTTTTTTGAAACCCTTTATAAGATTCATTTATATATATATACCCATGGGCCATTTGCCTTAAAAAAAACATTATATGCAGCGTAGGTGATTTTGGCTGTTATTTTTTAACATATTTACACAAATTTCTGTAAAATCCACAGTTTAAATTAGTAATAATTTCTGGACACATTCTGGTTTATGATTGGGCATCCAAACAATTACTTAGACTTTAGCAACATCTTCAAAGGGTTTCCTTCACTTTTACATCAAGTTTAATGTAAGTTCCTGCAAAACATCTGAACAGTCACAAATATTTCAAATTCATCCAAATTCATAGATGGGACAAGTGACAGCCCTTTATTGAGAACTCTCAACTCAACTGCTGTTCGCTGTCAAGCACTAATTTTGTAAATAATTGATTCATCTTCTGTGGTTTTGGTGGCTGGCAGACTGTGGCCACCCCTCCTTGTGTGCAGCCTCAACCTTGTCCTCAAAAAAGCCTGGGGCATCACAGGTGGAAGAGTTGTGAGGTTGTCCACTATACTCTCTATTGATTCCCTCTTGACTAATAACCCCCCAGTTCTGTACGTTGACAATTTGTTAACCTTGTGTCCCAGTATAAATCTCATAATCTGACCCATCACCAGAACTGCTGTTGATGGTAATCAAGGAGCATTAGGTACATATTCTGTCTCTCCTTGGTCTCAACAATCTCCACTCCTCCGGTGTCAAGAGCCATCTATATACTCTATTATGCATATAATCCAGTGAGATGGTTTCAAATTTGCAATTCTTAAATGCAATCAGTTCTTGCTTATATTGTTTAATCTGTATGGATATGGAAATGATGGATAAATGTTAACCTTAAAATTTCTTTATTTCAAATTTGAACTCAATCAATAGTCTCCCAAATAACATCAAGTCAAAAGATAGGTTCCATGTAGGTTTAAATCCACCTCACACTTCTTTAATTTAATTAACATATTGAATAGGGAATGCATAGACTCACCAGCTTGATGTTCCTCCATGGAGCCAAAGTGTGTCTGTAGTCTAGTCATATTGTTTAGATTCTGTAAATTATTGTGTCTTGAAAAAAATAAAATAATTTTCATTTTTATTTTTAACTTTTGTTAGTTAAATATGACATCCAGGTCTCACAATTTAATATTTATACAGACCTGGGGTGTTAATATGAAACATATTTTATGTTGATCTTATTTGCCTTTTAAATTTGCTTTCTTAAATCACTGCCTACTACACTTAAAGGTGTGTTTGTTTAAATGCATTTTAGAAAGTAGGAATTAATTAGATTTATATGTTTACAGCCTAAGGCATTTTTGATGTGGTTTTAAAAAAGGCAAGCGTTTATTATGATTATTATTATGATAGGTATGGGATGGTATACACTGTTGATAGGAGGATATATATGTTATCACACACTTTGTTATTGGGACGTCTGGTTTCTTTGCACATGTTGCTTCTTTGCATTCTGTGTTTTTTGGATTGGGCTTACTTCTTTGGGATTTTTATTGGGTAAGATAGGGGTGTGCTTTTAGTTCTGTTGCTATAAATTCTTTATTTGTACTCAGTTGGGGTTGTCTGAGGGACGCTATCCAGAAAAGTTATTAATACATAATTTTTATCTTTGACTAAAGTGCTTTAAAGTTTAAATATATAATGTGTGTGTGTGTATATATATATATGTAACCAAAAACAAGAAGCACTCCAGAAGTCTTTCAATAGTTTCACCTTTAATCAGTGAACGTTTTCGGGCAATAAACTGCCCGTCCTTAAACTTACAAGGTAAGTTTGAGGACGGGCAGTTTATTGCCCGAAAACGTTCACTGATTAAAGGTGAAACTATTGAAAGACTTCTGGAGTGCTTCTTGTTTTTGGTTATGTTTAGGTTTTGACTAGCACCCGAAGCTATTGTTGTTCAGGATCTGGAGTGTACTTTGCTTGTTTTTATATATATATATATATATATATATATATATATATATATATATATATATGTATATATATATATATATATATATATATATATATATATATATATACAGTGTTTGAGCACCTTCCTAGTCAAACACTTTGCCATATACCATATCCCTTTTAACCCTTTTAAAACATTTTATTGATATTAATGACATTTTTTTGATTCATAAATGTGGAGGTGTGTAAGACTGAATGGTAAATTGTGGATTTTGTGTATATGCAGCTTATGAGGCAAAAAAACAGCATTAGTAATTAATAAAAAAACATGCAAATTTTAGTATCATAACATTTAAGATACAAGCCTCATTTACAAATGGAGCACACATATATTAGCATCAAAGTGCATTAACATCAGTCTAATGCAATCAATATTGTTTGATTTTTTTCTCATATTATAAGAAGATATTTGTTTTTTATCGCTCAAGTGATAGTATTAGGGTGCTCTAATATATGCTGTGTGTGTTAAATAACTTGCATAATAGACTTCTATGTTGGATATTGCTTGTTTGCTAAGGCAATAGTGTGTTACGCCAGTGGTATGTGAGTAGTGTAGTTATTCATGTACCGTGATATACTATTTAATGAAAAGTTAAAACACTACACAAATAGACACCTTCTCATGCACACTAATAAAGTCACACATAAATATACAATTTTGACCTTTTTCTAGTCCCGCCCCTTGTCATATACCATTTCCATGGTATATGATTCTGCAACAAAATCTTTTTTTTTATTTATTAAAAAAAAAATATATTTCAATATTAGCACAATGATTGAATACAATTCTAACAGACGTAGTCCATACAAACTTTATCTCTGGCCGACAAAAAAATGAAAACTTTTGGTCATACTTTCCACTGATGCAGAGAAAGCTGTAGTTGGACTGGGAGTTTATGTGGTCCACCTTGTCAAAATTTGGTGTCCTAGACACTTTCCTCACTCGCATTCAAGCACTATATACAAATCCAATGGCCAAAGTAAGAGCAAATGGAGTACTTTCCTAAAGCTTTCACATTAAAAATGGGACACAGCAAGGATGCCCACCACTTTTATTTGCTCTACTGGTAAAAACATTTGCTGCACGTTAGGCAAAATCCCAGAATACAAGGCATAAACTTTGGTCCTATCTACTAAAAATGTATTCTATATGTAGATTAAATTATATTTACGCTAACAATCCTGACTCACCATACCGACCCTCTTTAGAGAATATGCAATATTCAAAAAAGTCTCTGATTTCTCTATTAATATGGACAAGTCAAAACTCCTACCTGTCCATCTTCAAGAACAAGATATACAATACCTCTCAAACCACACAGTCTTCCTCATTAAAACCAAAATACACTACCTTGGAGTCTACATATACCAGATTTATTCAAACTCAACTATATTCCCCTACAAAAAGAAATGCAGAAACTATTGGATACCTGGAATAAAAAAGACAATCTCTCATGGATGGACAGAGCCCATGCGATTAAGAGGACAATACTTACTTAAATATCTCTACCTATTTTAAACATTATCACATTATATATCCATATGCAACAAGGAATAATAGATTCATTCATTTGGTCCCAACGAAAGGTGAGAATCCAGAAAAAAACAATATATCTAGCTAAAGAAAATGGAGGAATAGGAGCACCTAATTTATTTGATTAATATAGGGCCTCCCAGCTCAAATAGTGGTCTTGAACTACTTATCCCCCACATTCGAAACACTCTGTTCCAGTCCCAACATCACTAGATATCATATCTCCTTGGAACATAAAATACTGCAACACCCCACTGCTGATAGTAAACTGTCCTATATACAAAAATGGGAAAACAAGTTTAACATAGAACTGACAGATTCACAATGGGGGAAAATTTTCCGAACAATTAAAAAATCGTCACTTTCCCAAACAATCATAGAAATTAACTACAATTTGCTTTCTGAATGGTACCTAACACTGAATAGACTACATAGTATATATCCACAAGCATTCCCACTTTGTTGGAGACAATGTGGAGAAATAGGCAACCTATCACACATTTGGTGGACTTGCCCTCTCATCCAACAATATTGGAATAGGGTATACAAAAACATCAAAGACATTCTAGATACAAACATAGATCTTACTCCAGCAATGATCTTAATTAATAATCTCCCAAAAATATCATGCCAGCTCCGATGAAAACTCTAATACATGTTGAATTGTGCCAAACATCTAATTCCAAGATTATGGAAAACAACACAAACTCCTACACATTCAGCAAAGATAATAGAAGTTGATCATTTATTAGAGTTTGAGAAAATACATCACACATTTTTCGGTAAATAAGACTTTATATTAGACGTCATCTTCATATGGGAACAAAAATCCCAAAACTAAAATGAAAATCATCCTATTGAGACCATATCAGCCATCACACTCACACTTTGAAACTTTATGAGAGCATGAATTTGCCTTTCATACACGCTTCTTGGGTTGACTGAACCCAAGATAGATAAAACATACAGGAGATTACAATATACTTACTACCCCCCCCCCTCCCTATAAACCTCCCAATCCCCCCTTCCCTTTCTCCACCCTCAACTCAACATTTATTTCCATACCATTTCCACGTGTTTTGTTGTGCAAGTTGCAACACTTGTTTACTTCAGATTTTAAAAAAGCCCTACATTTTATTGTGGTATTTTGAATTGTGCTTGGAATACTTAAGTTACCAGCTCCTTGCACTATCCATTAAAAGTATAGGTTGAGCTAAAATTTTCAACTATCCTTATTTTGCGATTGCGATGTTGTGTTTGCAATATTCTTTTTAACAATATTGTGATTGTGATGTTGCATTTATAATACTCATATTTCACAATGTTGCGATTGTGATTGCACGATCATGTTTTACTGATAACATTGTGACTACACTGTAGGAAACATGTTCTATATTAATGTTAATATATCTCTATAGAGATATTTTAATATTAAACACGCTTGATGCAGTGCGATTGCAATATTGTAAGTAAGACATAATTGCGCAATCGCAATATTATGAAATATGACTATTACAAATGCAACATCGCAATTGTAATATTGTAAAATATGAATATTACAATGCAGTTTATATATATTGTAACATTATACTATACAATGCATATACATTAAACAATGTATATACATATATCATATACTCACAGACTTCCTGCTTCTATAGGTGTATTATTGATATGTTTAATTTACTACTGTATTGTACCAACAGGGATTGAGTTTTTGTTACAAAAATATAAATTGTATTGTAGTACTGTGTAAGGGGATCATTTACATTATACTTTCTATGTAGGTGGCGAGGCTGTTTTAATTATATCGCCAGTACTAAAGATGCATCGCCACCCACTGAAATGTATGGTAAAGCGCCTTTAAACAGAACTGTTAGCCCTTTGGAATATTTCAACAGCTTTTTTGAATATCACATCACAATGGATCTTTTTTGAAATTTCTCACCACCTTATGACACGTTCAATCATTGGGGACTTAGTATTAAATCAAGTGCAAGATAATGCACCATGTGCTATAAATTGTGCTCCACTTGTAATAGAACCCACTATGTTCAATACACAGAGAAGAGGCAACCCCCCGCCAGTTTTAATGAGCTTAAAGTTATAGGGGCATATTTATCAAGGTCTGGCAGACCTGATCCAACACTGCGGATCAGGTCCGCCAGACCTCGCTGAATACGGCGAGCAATACGCTCGCCGTATTCAGCATTGCACCAGCAGCTCACAAGAGCTGCTGGTGCAACGCCACCCGCCACCCGCCAACGCCACCCCCTGCAGACTCGCGGCCTTTGTGACCGCTGCTTCATAACTGGTGTGTCTGGCGAGCCTGCATGCTCGCCAGAAACACGGGGCATCAAGCTCCATACGGAGCTTGGTACTTATGCCCCATAATCTTCACTGTATTTCTGAATTTGTATTATGAAAAGGATACAAAATAATTATATTATGTTTAGATAAAAAAGAAATGTATTTTTAGGAAAGATATATTAAACACATTTTGTGCATTGATAATTTGTAAAGATGGATTTAACAATTTATTTGACAAATTAATTTTTTCCTAATTTTAAAAGTGATTGTGTATAATATTATGATTACAGTGGGTTAATAGAATTGTACATTGGGGTTACCACTCCTTGTGACTTGATTAATGTGAACATTTTGCAGAATAGTCTAATTTATTTAACTGAAAAATGATCATGCCAGTTAAATGATAACTTTTAATAACATACTGCTGGGTAAATGGCTATCCTATCTTGACAGTCAACACTATTCTGTCAATAGGGAACTGTAACACAGTCTCACACTAACTATAATTACTTGCACCCCCTAGGTGGTGTGGAGTTGATTCAATATATTTGTATCCTATTTTATTCACTTTTCTCTTTTTATACATCAATTTTACCCAGTAGTAGGTTATTAAAAGTTATATTTAACTTGTCTGTCCCTAGCACTCACATAATAGACTGGCCATTTATGTATTTTATATAATATTACACTAGTCTTTTGTACTCCAGCATGGCACTTACTCTAATATACCACATGGAGTTCAGTGTGCTTGAGGGATTTGTGAGGAAGAGAATAATATTTTAAGTTTCATACTGAATAATTTTCTATCAACTTCCTCTTTGCTCTTAAAATGAGTATCCTTTTCCTCTTCTTCTCCTAACTTATGTATTTTATAGTTGAGAGGCATGCCATAGTAAATTTGCACTAAATATATATATACTGTATATATAAACAGTCATATTTATAAACACTTTGGGGTCAATTTATCAAGCTCCATATGTAAAGACCGCTGCTCCATAAAGTGTCTGCCTGCTCTGAGGTGGCGGACAGAAATCAACGTGATCGAATATGATCGGGTTGATTGACACCCCCTGCTAGCAGCCAATTGGCCACAAATCTGAAGGGGGCGGCATTGCACCAGAAGTTCACAAGAACTGCTGGAGCAATGATAAATGCTGACAGCAGCGGACATAATATGCTACATCGTATCATGTCCGCTCGCACATTAATAAATTGACCCCATAGTATTGATTTTATCTGCTATTGTAAGGAAGTTATATTCAGTTTCTGATAACACTGGAGAGACGTGTTTTTGTTCCAGTAAAGTTTTTACAGTTAGTATGAGCAATATGTGTTTCTGAAAGGAAAACAAGCTCACATAGCACAAAGCTGATTCTCCTCTAAACTTTAAAGGGACGTGAAAATCAATTTTTTTTCTTTAATTTTTCATAAAGAGAATACAATTTACTTAAATGATCAAATTTGCTTAGTTCTAATATTATTCTTTGTTAAATAAATATCTAGATAGGTAGTGTGCACATTTCTAGATCACTACATTACAGAAAATAGCACTGCCATCTACTACTCTTTCTAATGTTGCTATATAGTGCTGCAGACACGTGCACACTCCTGAGCTTACCTTCCTGTTTTTCAACAAAGAATAATAATAATAATAGAAGTAAATTGGAAATTTGTTTATAATTTAATTGTGAGTTGTATCTGATTCGTGAAAGAAAAATTTGGGGTTGTATGTCCCTTTAAATATGAATATATAAATACACACACACATATATATATATATATATACACAATGCCCTACACTGATATTGGCACCCTTGGTAAATATAGCAAAGAAGGAAAATTGTCTTTATTATTTAACCTTTTGCTCTCATGGAAATCAAACAATTGCAAACACAACACAGGTTTATTTAAAAAAAAATATATAAAAATGTATGTGTGGCACAATTATTGTCACCCTGTTGGTCAATACTTTGTGCTACCTCCCTTTGTCAAGATAACAGCTCTGAGTCTTTTCCTATAATGCCTGATGAGGTTCGAGAATAAATGGCAACGGATCTGAGATTATTCTTCCATAGATAATCTCTCTAGATCCTTCTAATTTCTATGTCGACACTGGTCTCCTCTTCAGTTCACCCTACAGGTGCACACTTTCCCCATAGACATCAATGGGGAGAGCAGGCAAAAAAAAAGTCTAACACTTGCGATCGAGGAAACAGAAGCCATTGATGTCTATGGGGAAAAAGGAAATACAGTTTAAACCTAACACCCTAACATAAACCCCGAGTCTAAACACCCCTAATCTGCTGCCCCTGAAATTGCCGACACCTGCCCACAGTTATTAACCCCTAATCTGCTGCTCCCGATATTGCCGCCTCCTAAATAAAATTATTAACATCTAATGTGCTGCTCCTGATATCGTCGCCACTATACTAAATTTATTAACCCCTTATCCGCTGCACCCCAACATTGCTGCAACTATATTAAAGTTATTAACCCCTATTCCGCCACTCCCGATATTGCAGCCACCTAAATAAAGCTATTAACCCCTAAACCTCTGGCCTCCCATATCACTATCACTAAATAAACCAACCCTATACCACCAGCTCCCCACATTGCAACAACCTAAATTAAACTATTAACCCCTAACACTAACCCTAAAGTAACCCTAACCCTAACCGTAACCCTAAACCTAACCCTAAAAACCCCTAACTTTAACATAATTAAAATAGAGTTAAATTAAACTTACATTTATTAACTAAATAAACTTAATAACCCCTAAACTCAATTAACCCCTGACATTAACCCTAATGTAACCCTAACCGTAACCCTAAACCTAACCCTAACATCCCCTAACTTTAACATAATTAAAATAGAGCTAAATTAAACTTGCAATTATCAACTAAATAAACCTATTAACCTCTAAACCGACAGCCCCCACATTGTAACAAACTAAATTAAACTATTAACCCCTAACCCTAATGTAAGCCTAACCGTAATCCTAAACCTAACCCTAACACCCCCTAACTTTAACATCATTAAAATAGAGCTAAATTAAACACAATTATTAACGAAATAAACCTATTAACCCCTAAACTGCCAGCCCCCCGCATCGCAGCAATCTAAATTAAACTATATTAACCCCTAAACCTAGCCCTAACATAACCCTAACCCTAACACCCCTAACTTTAACATGATGAAATTAGATCTAAATTAAATTTACAATTATTAACCAAATAATACCTACCTGTGAAATAAAACCTAAGCTAGCTACAATATAACTAATAGTTTCATTGTAGCTAGCTTAGGTTTTATTTTTATTTCACAGGTAAGTTTGTATTTATTTTAACTAGGTAGACTAGTTAGTAAATAGTTATTAAAAGGACAGTAAACCTTAAAAATGATGTTATATAATTCTGCACATAGTGCAGAATTATATAAAATTATATTAGCCAAACTTTATAAAACCTAATGTACCCTTTTAATTTTTAAAAAAAACAAACTGTTTTACATACCCGCTCTCTGTACTCTGCTGAGCGGGTCTGTTATATTCAAACAGCGCATCGGGCCAGCTGTATAGTCACAACCCGGCCCGACCGTGCCATAAAGCTAAGTGCAGCTCGCTCCTGCTCTGTCTGACAGCAGGAGCAAGCTGCACTTAGTCTTATGGCACGGTCGAGCCAGGCTGTGACTATACAGCTGGCCCGATGCGCTGTGTGAATATAACAGACCCGCTCAGCAGAGTACAGAGAGCGGGTATGTAAAACAGTGGGGGTTTTTTTAAATTAACAGGGTACAATAGGTTTTATAAAGTTTGGCTAATATAATGTTATATAATTCTGCACTATGTGCAGAATTATATAACATTATGTTTAAGGTTTACTGACACTTTAACTATTTAATAGCTACCTAGCTAAAATAAATACAAATTTTCATGTGAAATAAAACCTAACCTGCCTTACACTAAAACCTACCATTACAAAAAATAAAAAAAAACTACCATTACAAAAAAAACAACGAAATTATCCAAAAAATTAAAGATTATTCCTAAAAAAACACCCCAAAATAAAAAAAACTAATCTAGAATAAACTAAAAGGGCCTTTTGTAGGGCATTGCCCTGAGTTAAACAGCTCTTTTGCTCCAAACAAAAATATACAAAACACCCCCTAACACTATACAAACCACCACCACACAACCTACCAAGGGCCCTTAAAAGGGCCTTTTGTGAGCCCTTAAAAGGGTCTTTTGTAGGGTATTGCCCTGAGTTAAACAGCTCTTTTTCTCCAAACAAAAATACAAACACCCCATAACACAATACAAACCCCCACCCCCAAAAGTGCCAAGGGCCCTTAAAAGGGCCTTTGGTAGGGCATTGCCCTAAGTTAAACAGCTCTTTTGCAAAAAAAAAACAAAAAAACACCCCCTAAAAATATACATTACACAACATAACAAACAAATTATCAAAAATAAAAAAAATACACCTATTCTAATACCCATAAAAAAAAATCCTACTCAAGAATAAACTACCAATTGCCCATAAAAGGGCCTTTTGTAGGGCATTGCCCTAAAGATATCAGCTCTTTTTCTGAACAAAAAAAAAAAAAAATACAAAAGCACTAACATTACAAACCCACCCCCCCAACCAACAAAATAAAAAACAATCTAAAAAACCTAAGCAACCCATTGCCCTGAAAAGGGCATTTGTATGGGCATTGCCCTTAAAAGGGCATTTAGCTCTTTTACTGCTCAAACCCTAAACTAAAAAAAACCCACCCAAAAAAAACTTTAAAAAGGTTAACACTAAACCCCTGATGATCCACTCACAGTTTTTGAAGTCCAGCTTGAACAATCTTCATCCCAGAGTTGAAGTCCTGATCCAGGCAATGAGAAGTCTACATCTAGGGAGCCTCTTCAATCTTCATCCTGGCGGCGAAGTCCTGATCCAGGCAGCAAGAAGTCTTCATCCAGGCGCCCTCTTCAATCATTATCCAGGCAGCATCTTCTATCTTGATCCCGAAGGTGCAAAGCGTGTCCATCCTGAAGACATGCACAGAGCATCCATTTCATACAGTCACCGTCGTACACTGAATCTTCAATGCAAGGGACGTGATTCAAGATGGCGTCCCTTGCATTCCTATTGGCTGAAAAATTTGAATCAGCCAATAGAATTAGGGCTGCTAAAATCGTATTGGCTGATCAAATCAGCCAATAGGATTTAAGCAGCTCTCATTCTATTGGGTGATTCATCAGCCAATAGAATGAGAGCTGCTTAAATCCTATTGGTTGTTTAAATCAGCCAATAGGATTTAAGCAGCTCTCATTCTATTGGTTTAGGGGTAAATAGTTTAATTTAGTTTATTTCGATGTGGGGGGCTTGCGGTTTAAGGGTTTAATAGGTTTATTAAAGTGGCAGCGGTGTAGGGCTTAATAACTTTAGTATAGTGGGGGCTATGTGGGCCGACGGCAGATTAGGGGTTAATAATATTTAAATAGTGTTTGCGATGCGGGAGGGCTGTGGTTTGGTGGTTAATAACTTTAGTATAGTGGTGAGGATGTTGGGGGCGGCGCAATAGGGGTTAGTATTTTTTTAAAGTGGTTGCGATATTGGGAGAGGCAGATTAGAGGGTTAAAAACGTTAAAATAGTGTTTGTGATGCGGACGGGCCTTGTTTTAGAGGTTAATAGGTAGTTTATGGGTGTTAGTGTACTTTTTAACACTTTAGTTATGAGTTTTCTGTTACAGCTTTGTAGCGTAAAACGTATAACTGCTGACTTTAGATCGCAGTAAAGATCTTGTCATTTTAGTCTGTAACATTCACTTTTTAGCCCCGCCGCAAAACTCGTAATACCGGCACTATGGGAATCCCATGAAAAAACATAATTTTTAGGAGAGCGGTACTAATATTGTGGTACAGACTAAAAGGCTTGCGGTACAGCTATACCGACAAGACTAATAATGGCTGCATTAGGGAAAATGATGCATTATGGGCCAAAACGCTGCTATTTGATTCATAACGCAAAACTCGTAATCTAGGTGATTGTTTGAAATACCCGCAGACAGGCTCACGTCATTACACGTAAAGTGCTTTGATTGGAAGGATTGAAAAGGTGCGTGTCAAATTAACAGCTAACCCAAATACAAAATGCACTTACGATCGCTGTTATTTATACAGCAGGGATATGATAAATGTATATGTTTAATAATAGCATGCTAAGGCACTGTGGCTGAGCTCTGTAGCAACCAAGGGTTGCAGGTTCGATCCCCGGTGAGGTCCACTCAGCCTTTCATCCTTCTGGGGTTGATAAAATAAGCAGCACCTTGAGACCCTTATGGGTGATTAGCTGCGCTTTACAAGTACTCCATACATACATACATACATACATACATAGAGTTAAGGCAGGGAGGACAAAGTTTACCTTGAGTTTGCCATATTATCACTAGTGTGTTACGGCTACGAGAGTTAGCACAATTCACCTGATCATATCACCATCATACTGCAACAAGATAATGCTATCTGCATATAAGTATCTACAAAATGTGAACAGACCATGCCTGACTAAATTAATAGCCAATACCCTAAAGAAGCTGGATCAGCAGATACAATGGGAAACCTCAACAATCATTAACAGGTTATGAAAAATAAATCATCATACCTAGCGGCAGAGCGGTTTCCAGGGAGAGGAGGTAGCCAACCTCTCTCCACAGTGGCAGAGCGGTTTTCAGGGAGAAGAGGTAGCCGACCTCTCTCCCCAGTGGCAGAACCAGTTCCAGGAAGAGGAGGTAGCTGACCTCTCTCCACAGCAGCAGAGTCAGTTACAGGGAGAGGAGGTAGCTGACCTCTCTCCACAGCAGCAGAGTCAGTTCCAGGGAGAAGAGGTAGCTGCCCTATCTCCACAGCAGCAGAGTCAGTTACAGGGAGAGGAGGTAGCTGACCTATCTCCCCAGCGGCAGAGCGGTTTCCAGGGAGAGGAGGTAGCCAGCCTCTCTACCCAGCAACAAAGCAGGTCCCAGGGAGAGGAGGTAGCTGACCTATCTCCCCAGCGGCAGAGCGGTTTCCAGGGAGAGGAGGTAGCCAACCTCTCTCCACAGTGGCAGAACGGTTTTCAGGGAGAGGAGGTAGCCAACCTCTCTCCCCAGTGGCAGAACCAGTTCCAGGGAGAGGAGGTAGCTGACCTCTCTCCCCAGCAGCTTAGCATGTTCCAGGAAGTGGAGGTCAGCATTCTCCCTCCCCAGTGGCAGTGGCCAATAACAAAAATGGAAGAAAGTTTGGGGCTGGGCCATCCAACTAACTCAGGTCCAAACCAGTGGGAGGTCTGATACCTGGTTAGTCTACCCCAGGGGGGGGAGAAATGTAACGGAAGCTTACGTTACTTTTGTACTTGGAGAGGACTGCAGGCCAGCCTCCTCCCCACTGAATATGGACCCAAGAACTTGAGGGGATTCTATGATTTGGGAGGTGGGTGCCCAGGGTACATTTGGAGTACTTTTGCCCTAGATTCAGGGGGTTACCCAGTTCCCATGAATTCCCAGAGACTCTGAGGACTGGAGGGAACTGATACAGAGTTGGGATTCCTGTGTTTTGTTGGAGTATAATGTGACAGCCCAATTCACTATTGCCAGCTCCAACCCCCCCCCCCAGACTTAGAATGTTTAAGCTTATTGCAACCTCCTGCTGTTATGTGTCTGTATATCTAGTCTAGGTGTGAGACACAGAGCAGGAGATTACACACAGCACAGACAATCTAATTCCGAGACCCCCTGTTGTTTTCTAGTCTAGGTGTGAAGTGTCTTTCTGTTATTGTGTGAGTCATCCATTCTCCTTTTGTAAGTCAGGATGTGATTAGAATCTGGTTTAACTAACCATTGTCTGATGTTTGTCGCATTGTATAATATTTGTTTCTATTGATTATGTAGTAACTACCCCATTTGTTGGAAATGTATAAAAGCTGTGTTTTCTGTGCAATAAAGCAGTCATATTTTGACCCTCAAGCATTCAGTCTTGGCTAATGTTATTGGGGGTAGCTATATCAACTTGCAGCAGCCGTTATTCTAATAGCAGCAGGTATCCAGTGGAGGTTCATAGGTTGGTGTTTGGTGGGAGGAAGCTGACTATAGCATGTATACCCAGTCTGGGGTACCGAGACCCGCTACAAGCCCTTTTGGACATATTGTGCCAAGCCGGTGTATCCATCGTGTCTCCCTCTTTAAAAGCTCTTCATCCCTATTACCACATTTTTTGAGAGGGGGAACCCTATCTATCAGAATAGTCCTCATCATGGTAATGGTGTGGCCATGTTCTAAAAAATGACATTCCACAGGTTGATCACTCTCATGGTTCTTATAAGCCACCCTGATGGCACTTTTGTGATTGGCAAGACGTTCTCTGAAGGATGTACCATTCTTACTTACATAGTACTTCCCACAGGGACAAATAATAATATAAATAACAAAATCTGAAGTGCATGTAAGTCTATGTCTAATGGAATATTGTTTGGCCCAATAAGGATGTCTGAATGTCTCCCCTATTAGCATGGTGTTACATGTTACGCAGCTGCTTCATTTATAACAATCCACCTTTGTCTTTGGTAGCCAAGTTTGCTTTCACAGTTTATGTCATGTTTGACTATCATGGATCAGAGGCTTTTGCCTTTTTTATATACCATGTGTGGTGATTTTACGTCCTTAAAGGGTAAAGTGGGGTCCTCAGCAAGAATGTACCAATTTTTAGACAGAGTATTCTTGTTATGAAAGAGATTATTTGAATGAAGTTTTGAGGAACACAACTGCAGAATTAATTAGATATGTTGTTTGTTTGCACTAAATCAAATGAAATCTCTATGGGATGAGAGAATTCTGTAGATCAGTGAAAGTTAGTCAGTGGTTAGTACTTTTAGTCTGTATATAAAAGTTACACAGAGGGTACTGAACTATCAAGTTTTGTTGGCAATGATAATGAATGAAAAAGTCCCAAGGTAATTTTAGTTATTGTATGAGAATGACAGCTTGAATAAATCTCAAACGGTTTTTTACAAGCAGCTGTAACCCTTTGCATAAAAGTCTATTCACAATTGTAATCCAGATGCTGAAATTTAGGTATTAAGTAATACCATGAGTAACAACTCAGCACATACCTGTGAACCTTTAATTCTGTTTATCTGAAGAGAGCTGCGGTGGTGATTCAGTTGAATTGAGGAACCGGAGAGATGAGAATGGCGTCCAGCTGCAGGGAGACTGATTTCAGCTACTGTGTTCCATGATCGGAACAAACAGGAAGTGACGTAACGGCAACACGGTGTTGTGAGAAACTGCTACTCCAATTCAGCAGTGAAAAAGATATCGGAGCAGGTAAAAATTAACACAGTCACAGGTATTTGAAATAAGTGTCTTTACCATACAGGCCTGTATGCAGGGTGAGACTTTGCCACAAAAGATATTTGGTAGGTCCGGAAAAGGAGCTGCTGGTTAGTTGAATCTTCTGGGTTAAATTTAAGTGTTTTCAGTCTTAAAAGGTAACCTCTGTGACTCCAAGATGATTTGTTCAGTCTGCAAATTACTAACATAGAAGGGTTAGCAAATACGTCTGATCTCTGCAAAGAATCCAAATTACTGAGCAAGGTGCTTTGTTAATTCACCTGCTTTAAAGGAGGAGCAACCAATTAGGTAAAGACACTGAGTGAACTTAAAGGTACAGTGAGACTTAAAGGTGTAGTAAGAAAATCCTAACATGACCCCCCACTCAAGGACGCTGTTCCACAGCGGTAGGACGAGGACGATCCGGATGTCTACGATGATATAAAGACAGCAACCTAGGAGCATTGATATTTGAGAGTGGTTCCCAGGTGTCATCATCAGCTGAGTAATTTTTCCATCTGACTAGATATTGAAGAACCCCCATATAATATCTTGAGTCGAAAATGGATTCCACCTCAAATTCATCCTCCTGAAGTTCTGGAGCCGTTGGAGGTAGAAGAACTTGTTCGTCTCTGGTCCGAATGTAGGGTTTTAATAGAGAGACATGTATTGTTGGATGAATCTTGATAGTTTTAGGTAAAGACAATCTAACAGCATTGTCATTAATAATTCTTTCTATAGGAAATGGTCCAATGAAAAGACTAGCCAATTTTTTTGAAGGTATTTGGAGTTTCAGATTTTTTGTGGAAAGCCATACAAGATCACCTGTAGAGTATTTAGGTGGGATCCTTCTACGAAGATTGTAATAGTGCTTTTGATCCTCTTGAGATTTCTGAATGTTTTCTTTGATGTATTTGAAATTTTCTTGTATAGAGCTAAATATATCATCAACTAATGGTGAATCGGGGCAACCTTGAATTGACATATTGAATTCGGGATGATATGCGTAATTTGCGTAAAAAGGTGTCATCTTTGTGGATGAATTGACTGAATTGTTGTACGCAAATTCTGCCATAGCTAAAAACTTTAACCAATCTGTTTGATGATATGAACAATAACATCTTAGATATTGTTCTAACCATTGGTTTAGTCTCTCTGCTTGTCCATTGGTTTGGGGGTGAAAAGCTGTAGTGAAACGATGATCTATTTGAGTTAGATCACATAATTTTGCCCAAAATTTTGAGGTAAATTGTGTACCCCTATCTGTTGTTAGAATAGGGGGAATGCCATGTAATTTTATGATGTTATCAATGAACAAATAAGCTGTTTCTGATGAGGTGGGGAGTTTGTGATATGGAACAAAATGTGCCATTTTAGTAAAGAGATCAATGACTACTAATATGGTATTCTGTTTGTTGGAAATTGGTAAATCAACAATGAAGTCCATGGACACATGTTGCCAAGGTCTTTGAGGTATTGGAAGAGGCATGAGAAGGCCGTAGGGTGCCTTCCTTTCAGGTTTAGAAACAGTACAAATTTTACAAGTCTTAACGTAATTCTGTATAGTGGATTTCATGTCAGGCCACCAGAAATTCCTAGATATATGTTCAAGAGTGCGTTGAACTCCTGGATGTCCGGAAAGCGGAGAATCATGGGAAGACTGTATCAACTGCATTCTCATGTGAGGAGGTAAAAATATTTTAGTTCTATGGTAATAAATTCCTGATGTTTTAAGAAGATTAGGTAGAGGAGGATTAGGTGTCTTCTTGCAGTATTCTCTCAGTTCAGAAACTATAGGAGTAATGAGTCCAATGAAACGATCAGGTGGAACTATGGAATTCCTCAGTGATTGGTTAATTGGTTTTTCTGGACAACGAGACAATGCATCCGCCTTACCATTTTTATCTGCAGGTCTGTAAATGATGTTAAAATTAAATCGGTCAAAATAAAGACTCCAACGTACCTGTCGACCTGAAAGAGTTTTGTTACTTTGTAGATACTGTAAATTTTTATGGTCTGTATATATTTTGATAGGTAAAATTGTTCCTTCTAGGAGATGACGCCAATGTTCAAGTGAACGACGTATAGCGAGCAATTCCTTATCTCCAATAGCGTAATTTCTTTCTGCAGGTGACATTACCTTTGAATAGAAAGAAATAGGGTGTAATGGTTCTGTTAGCGATCTTTGTTGAGAAAGTACAGCTCCAATAGCGAAATCCGAAGAATCTACTTCCAGAGTAAATTGATATTGAGGATTGGGGAATTGTAATATAGGAGCTGTTGTAAATTTGGTTTTTAACAAATTGAATGCTTTGTTAGCCTCAGAGTCCCATATAAATGTTGTTGTACTGCCAGTTAATTTTGTTAAAGGTTTTACTACTGTAGAAAATTTTTTAATAAATTTTCTATAATAGTTAGAAAAACCTAAGAAGCGCTGTAATTCTTTCTTTGTCTTTGGTTCAGGCCAATCTTTCACGGCTGTGACTTTCTCCTTCTGCATTTGTATACCATTTGGAGCAATGTTGTAACCCAAGAAAGATACTTGGGTTGTGTGGAATTTACACTTTTCAGCTTTCGCAAATAATTTATGTACTCTTAATCTAGAGAGCACCCAGCGAACATGTTTTATATGTTCTTCTTTGGATTTAGAATAAATGAGAATGTCATTGAGGTAAATGACTACGCACACGTCCAACAGATCACGGAATACATCATTAATAAAATGTTGGAACGTGGCAGGGGCATTACATAGCCCAAATGGCATAACTAGGTATTCAAAAAGGCCATACCTAGTTCTGAATGCCGTTAACCATTCATGACCCTCTTTTATTCGTATAAGATTGTAAGCTCCTCTTAAATCCAGTTTAGAGAATATTTTAGCATCAGATAACCTTTCGATCATCTCTGGTATAAGAGGTAACGGATATCTGTTTTTTATAGTGACTTTATTTAATTCACGATAATCTATTATTGGTCTAAGGGAGGAGTCCTTGTTACGAACGAAAAACATACCTGCTCCAGCAGGTGATGTGGAAGGTCTAATGAAGCCCTTCTTCAAATTTTCCTCTAAATATTCTTTCAAATGCTCCAATTCTGGATGGCTTAATGGATATAAGTGCCCCACAGGTATTTTGGCACCAGGTTGAAGCTCTATGGGGCAAGCATAATTCCTATGAGGAGGTAAATTTTCAGCCTCCGTTTTGCTAAACACATCCTCAAAATCTTTATACTCATCAGGTAAAACATCAGTATGTATATTAGTATGTAACAGAAATTGACTACGGAAACATGTGTCACTGCAATAATCAGAAACAAATTTTATTTGGAATGGAAACCAATTAATACTCGGGTTATGAAGTTGTAGCCACTTCAAACCCAGAACTAAAGTAAAATGTGGAGAAGGTAATACATCAAATGAAATCATTTCAATATGACCTGAAATATTCACAAGAATAGGAACTGTCTCTTGAGATATAGGTCCAGAAATCATAGTGGAACCATCTATAACTTTGATGGGAATAGGGACATTCTTTGTTATAAGGGGAATCTTATTCTTAAGACAAAATTGAAGATCAATGTAATTTCCCGAAGCTCCTGAATCTATTATGGCATCATCAATCATCAGAAGTTCTTGATGGAGCTGTAGAGAGAGAGTTAAAATACAATAAGGATTTGATTTCTTTAACAGAAAATGTGTAGATGAAAATACAAAACTGGACTTACGTTTCTTATTCTTCATAAGTATAGTACAGTCTTGGACATTGTGAGAAGGACTGGCGCAATACATGCACAAATGTTTCACTCTCCTGCGCCGTTTCTCTTCCGGGCTAATAGGACCTCTTAAGAATCCTATCTCCATTGCCTCAACTTGTGATTTAGATTGATTAGATGAACTGGTAGTAAGTGAAGCCATACTTGGTTTTGGTTTTAAATCAAATGGATATCTTTCTGCCTTTCTTTCCCTAAGGCGACGGTCAATCTGAGTTGCCATTCTCATGAACCCTTCAAGGGTCTTAGGTAATTCTATGCGGGCAAATTCATCCTTAAGTCCCTCTGACAACCCCAAACGAAACTGGTTTCGAAGTGCCACTGGACTCCATAATGAATCCATCGCAAATTGTTTAAAGTCCGTAATGTATTCCTCCACGGGTCTTTTTCCTTGTTTAAGACTCCTCATGGAGGTCTCAGCAGTGAGCTGAATATCAGTATCTTGAAATAGTTCATCCATAGATGAAAAAAAAGCATCTAAAGAACCCAGTACAGAATCATCAGTCTCAAAAAACCTGTCTGCCCAATTTCTGGGTTACCCCCTGAGAAAAGAAATGGTAGTCAAAACTTTTACTCTCTCAGTGGGGTAAGTTCTGGGTTTCATTAGAAATAGCAAATTACATGCGTTCTTAAATTGTCTGTATGTCTTTCGGTTTCCTGAGAAAGGTTCTGGTAAAGAGACTTGAGGCTCAGGAAAAATTTCCATTTGATTACTTTTAATAGCAATTGAATCTCGTATCACATTTCTTAAAGCAACATTTTCCACTTGTAAATCATGTAACCCTTGAGATAATTGATCCACTTTTTGTGACAAATTATAGACAATTTGTGGTAATTCTGCTGGTTCCATTTAAATCTTTTTGGCTCAGTAATATGTTATGAAAGAGATTATTTGAATGAAGTTTTGAGGAACACAACTGCAGAATTAATTAGATATGTTGTTTGTTTGCACTAAATCAAATGAAATCTCTATGGGAGGAGAGAATTCTGTAGATCAGTGAAAGTTAGTCAGTGGTTAGTACTTTTAGTCTGTATATAAAAGTTACACAGAGGGTACTGAACTATCAAGTTTTGTTGGCAATGATAATGAATGAAAAAGTCCCAAGGTAATTTTAGTTATTGTATGAGAATGACAGCTTGAATAAATCTCAAACGGTTTTTTACAAGCAGCTGTAACCCTTTGCATAAAAGTCTATTCACAATTGTAATCCAGATGCTGAAATTTAGGTGTTAAGTAATACCATGAGTAGCAACTCAGCACATACCTGTGAACCTTTAATTCTGTTTATCTGAAGAGAGCTGCGGTGGTGATTCAGTTGAATTGAGGAACCGGAGAGATGAGAATGGCGTCCAGCTGCAGGGAGACTGATTTCAGCTACTGTGTTCCGTGATCGGAACAAACAGGAAGTGACGTAACGGCAACACGGTGTTGTGAGAAACTGCTACTCCAATTCAGCAGTGAAAAAGATATCGGAGCAGGTAAAAATTAACACAGTCACAGGTATTTGAAATAAGTGTCTTTACCATACAGGCCTGTATGCAGGGTGAGACTTTGCCACAAAAGATATTTGGTAGGTCCGGAAAAGGAGCTGCTGGTTAGTTGAATCTTCTGGGTTAAATTTAAGTGTTTTCAGTCTTAAAAGGTAACCTCTGTGACTCCAAGATGATTTGTTCAGTCTGCAAATTACTAACATAGAAGGGTTAGCAAATACGTCTGATCTCTGCAAAGAATCCAAATTACTGAGCAAGGTGCTTTGTTAATTCACCTGCTTTAAAGGAGGAGCAACCAATTAGGTAAAGACACTGAGTGAACTTAAAGGTACAGTGAGACTTAAAGGTGTAGTAAGAAAATCCTAACAATTCTTGACCAGATTGCTAGCTGGCATATATGTGGTAATAAAATTAAGTGCATTTAGTTCAGGTTTCTTAACTCTACTTTGGGTGATGACAGCTCCCTGGTCTATATGTTCTATCTCACTCCAAGTTTTCATGATGTCTTTCAATTTATAACCCCTTGCCAAAAATTTGTCTCTCATAAGAATGAATTGGGATTGTTTATCAGTGGCCCCTGTATTGTTTCTAATTACTCTTAATAATTGAGATTTCAAAATGCCAAACTTTAACTGTGGAGGATGGAAACCTTGACATTTCAACAGTGTGTCTCTGTCTGTTGGCTTAAAAAAAAAGTTTACTGTTTACTGTATGCCAGCATCTTTCTTATAGATGCAGAGATCCAAAAATGTAATTTGCTCACAATCATATTCTATTTTGAATTGTACGTTAGGTAAATTACAATTTAGCTGTTCATACCTTAGGAAAAGTTCTGACTCACTGCTACTCCATACTATTAACAAGTTGTCAATATAACAACGATACAGAAGGATATTTGGATTATTGTCCTTTAAAAAAAAGCAGTCCTCATCCCAAAACATAAAAAGATTTGCATAAGCTGGAGTCATTGGAGAACCCATGGCAGTACCCACAAGTTGTAAATAGTATGTATTCGCAAATCGAAACTAATTGTGCATTAAACATATGTCCAACAGTTCAATAATAAATTCAATTGGAGGACTAGTTTACTTTTGATCAGAGGATAATTTTGTTCTTACTGACTGTAGACCCAGATTACTGGGAATAATAGTATAAAGACTGACCACATCTAGTGTGACTAGTATCACATTTTTAGCAAACAATTTATCTCTCAGTATTTTGATAAGTTTAATGGAATCCAAGAGAAAAGCTCATGTTTTCTTAACTGTGTCCTGTAAGAAATAATCAACATATTGGGCCACACTCTGATAGAGTGACCCAATAGCGGACACAATGGGGCATCCAGGTGGTCTTTGAGAATATTTGTGTATTTTGGGGATACTATAAATAAATAGATATCTGGGATGGTAAGTGGTCAGAAATTTATGTATGGTCTCGTCAATAAACCCACTTTGAAGGGCTATTAGAAATATTTTATACAGTGCTATTTTTAATTCTTTAGTCAGATTTTTAGATAAAACTCGATACATCTGTGGGTCTTTTAACTGATTTAGCAGCTCTGTTCTATAATATGAGTGACCAAGGATGACAATGGCACCGCCCTTGTCTGCCGCACAAATGACAATAGATTTGTCATCTTGTAAACTGCAAACAGCTTGCTATTCCTGTGCACCCATATTATCATGTTGCTGGACAAGGGACTTGCATTCTTTATTAATCTCAACAGCACATAAAGAAGTGTAGTTTTTTGATAGTAGGGTGGGTATTGGAAGATTCAAATCTTGACTTGGACTTAAATTTAGAATGACATTTATCCTTATTAGTGTTAGACTTTTAAAACAGATCTTTGAGTTTTAGTCGGCGCTGAAACCACAAAAGTGCCATCAGGGCGGCTTAAAGGAACCATGAGAGTGATCAACCTGTGGTACGTATTTTATTAGAACATGGCCACACCATTGCCATGATGAGAACTATGCTGATAGATAGGGTTCCCCCTCTCAAAAAAGGTGGTAATAGGGATAAAAAGCTTTTAAAGTGAGAGGAATGGTGGATACACCAGTTTGGCACAATGTGTCCAAAAAGGGCTTAATATGCAGTTGGATCTATCTCTGTTGTATTAATAACATGTTCTGATACTTTTTAATGTGTGGGGTATCATTTTGATATCCTTGTCATCTTGTACATGTGAGTCCCTAGGGACCGGGTTCCTACCATTTGTGACATCTATGTGGTTGACCTATGATAATTTAATTTTCATAACCTGTTAATGAATGTTGAGGTTTCCCATTGTATCTGCTGATCCAGCTTCTTTAGGATACTGGCTATCAATTTAGTCAGGCATGGCCTGTTCACATTTTGTAGATACTTATTATTTGAATTGCCTATTAACTGTATTCCTAAGCATATAGCTTTATCTTGTTGCAGTATAATGGTGATTTGATCAGGTGAATTGTGCTAACTCTCATAGCCGTAACACACTAGTGATATTATGGCAAACTCTAGTTAAACTTTGCCCTCCCTGCCTTAACTATCAAACATATACATTTATTATATCCCTGCTGTATAAATAACAGTGATCGTAAGCGCATTTTGTATTTGGGTTAGCTGTTTATTTGACATGCCCCTTTTAAATCCTTCCAATCAAAGCGCTATACGTGTAATGACGTGAGCCCGTCAGCGGGTATTTCAAACAATGTTTGTTAGCACATACACACATTTGTATCCAGAATGGAGGTGTGAGAAGCTGCAATTTCATTATGCTAAGGTAGATTTTTGTTTGCTACAATAAAAGTAGAGACTGTCTGATGCTATGCTTCATAATATATCGGTTTCTGTGTTGTTAAACTGAAGTATGTAGCAGTTTTGATGTCTGCCCAGACCCTCTTGTGCAAATGCTGCTGTGTTTTATGTCAGATGCTTTATGTTTAGCAGGTTAATGATACATTGAGGCCTATTTATCAAAGCGTCAACTGAAAATACGCTGGAATTCCGCATTGTAATTGTCGCAAGATTGATCCGCCGTAGTTATCAAAGCGTCAAGATCGGCAAATGTTGAAATTTATGACATAACATACAATTCTGCAATCTCAATCCGATGAACATCGATGCAAGTTGAAAACCCGTGGAATTCGAGCGGAATCGTGTTCATTCACCCTCCTATTTGTCACTATTTGAAGCTCTCACGAAGTTATCAACATTTCTACAGTTACGCTCGTGTCTTTTCTGACTCAGCATACCTGGTTTTCAATCCACCACCCTTCAGGTCGCGGATGTCATAGAACTCAATAGGAGTCTGAAAACACAGAAAGCTTATGTTCGATGCTCCAAGAGAATGAAGTATATTACATAATAAAAGTAAATTAGAAACTTTATTAAAATTGTATACCCTTTTTTAATCAAACAATATTATTACTCCACATTTGGTGCACTAGTAGATATAGGGATACAAATGAAAAATACATTACTACTTATGGATTATGTTACAACTTTGTCTCTCATTACAAATCAAGGGGACAATATTATTTCTACATATTTGGTGCAAAGCTGTGCCCCAAACTTGTCACACTAATAGATATAGAGCTAAAATGAAATAAATACACAACATAATATAGCTAACTTCCTTTTTATTTATTTTTTAATTTTTTATGTGTACCATGTTTAAGCCATGTAATACAAGTCCCACTCTCCACTTCATGCCATATTTGACGCAACACTTTTCACACCAATTATGACGCAAACTCCTAAATAACCCACACACTAGTGAATTTTTCCACCACTTTTGATTGGAATATGCATAATCACATGATTTATGACATCAGCCAATCTGATATCACTAACAAATCAAATTGCTCGATACTTCTGTCATTGATCACTCATCAGAAGGTGTAAGTGTCATTTGTTACATTGTGTATTATACTTTGAAAGTATGTATATGGGAAATTAGTATTATAGGCAAATATTGATGCTGACATTAGGACACACAGTGTAATATTTTAGACAAGGATTTTAAAATTTGAATTGATGTTTGTTTCAATAAAATCTTAAGATGCCCACCTAACTTTAAACTGTCATGATTCAGATAAAACAGAAATTAAATTCACCTCTTTTCTGTCATGATATGTCCAGTGTATTTCTTCCTTCTCTTGAATTTCTTTTTCAGTAAGAAATATCATCTTATATGCCAGGCCATTTTATAACACCTGTGAAGGGGTGTTTCTTAAAAATAGATTGCAATCAGGAGGGGTAAGACAGGTGCAGAGAGAAACCTGGCCCAGCTCTTAAAGGGACAGGAAACCCCAAAATATTATTTCAAGATTTGGATAGAACAAATACCAGAGGTGTTACTATAAACCACAGGGCCCAGGTGCAAGAATCTAAGAAGGGCCCCCCACCCCCCCAAAAAAGTCAATTTGATACATATCTTTTTTCTTTTTGTTTTTAACATTTAACACAGAAAAAAAATGTGAATCAGATTACATGTCTGCAATAGGAGGTACCCTGTGCCCACAGTCTATGAGATGGTCTGACCCCCTATTACTGTATATAGTGACACCGTTTAACCAGTACTGTATATAGTGAGTCAGTGACACAGTCTGTAATCTGCCGGTGAGATGGCTGGCCTGATCCTACCCGCCCAAGTACTTTATAAAGTGACCACAGTAGTCTGTGACATAGTCCAGCCCCCCCGTATTGTATATAGTGGTACTGTATAGTGACACTGTTTACCCCCTCACCCCATGCTGTAGTAACAAGGTCTGTAATTTGCTGGTTCCACAAACATACACATACACTTTTTTTTTTTTAAGCTAGGCCCTCACCCTTGGGGGCCCAGTCGCAATTGCGACCTCTGCACCCCCTGTAATTTCACCCCTGGAACATACAATTTTAAACAACTTTCCATTTTACATCTATTATCAAATTTGCTTCATTCTCTTGTTATCCTTTGCTGAAGGAATAGCATTGCACTACTGGCAGCTAGCTGAACACATCTATTTAGCCAAACACAAGAGACAAATGTGTGCAGGCACCAATTAGCAGCTAGCTCCTACTAGTGCAATTTAAATTTTCACTTTCCTATCCGTTTAAAATAGCCATAGATTTCAAATAAATACATATGATACTCTGATTACATGTTATATTCAAAATTATTCCTGCTCAGAATAATAATACATTTACAATATATACATATAGTGGTATAAATAAACACAGAGATATGACAGACAACATTGTTTAGAACAAAAAAAGGAACTTCGGGACATGTAAATATGTTTGCAAAAGATTTCTGACATAACACACATACACACGCACACACACACACATATATATATATATATATATGTGTGTGTGTGTGTGTGTGTGTGTGTGTGTGTATATACTGTACATACTAAAAAATGTATGTCCAATCTTAAAATTAATTCTAATAATTCACTCTCCACTTTACACCAAATATGTCGCTACTTGCTATATTCGCAATTAGTCCTGCTCAGAAAAAGAATACATTTACACTATATACAATAATGTGCTAAAAAGAAATGTGCTTTTTCGTGGACAGTATTGAAATGGTATAAAGTTGTGAAAAGCCCGAATAGCTGCGACATCGATGACTGTTAGTTAACACCAGTCCGATGCTCTTCACAGCGTACTTGACGCACGTGTTTTAGACAGCTTTTTTGATAAATAAGGAGATCGTATTCAGATCCACGGCTGCGATGTTTGGCGAGCATTTTGACGTCCGCAAATGCAACATAGTTGACGATTTGATAAATAGGCTTCATAGTATAACTTCTCAGTGGCTCCCAGTAAGCATTTTCACTGATTCTTTAAAATCTTTGCCTTCGGTTGCAAATCGTAAAATTAGAGCCTCTTCTGGGGTAAAGCATTATAGGATGTGTCCAGCATTGGTAGAGCATATAAGGTATCTTTAAACAATATCACTTAAACATACTTACAATCTGTACTGCTGGAACGTTTTTACACAGATTTTTATACATATTTTAAACTTGAAATTAACATTAAAGTTATGTTTTTGTATTTTCACATTTTATTTTTAATGGGCTGTTGGTGGTTGAGCACGCTGTGTTTTGATAATTATTTCTCTTGAGAATTGATGTATAAAAATCTATTGTGCATTCTTCTGGTAGCACCTTAGATTAATGTATTTTTAATATTGAATTGTAGGTTGTCTTGAAAAAGGCTGACTGTACCAGTCAAAACGTTGAACTATATGTGGAAGCGGCTATACTAAAAACAGTGAAAGAGACATCGGCAATAACTATCCATCAATTATACTTGCTAGACATTTGCAAGACATAGCACAATATTAATATCAGTCAAATTTGTCAAATTTACTTGCTCCTAATAATCCCAATATAATAACACATTACGAGTGACATCACTATCGTACATATACTAACAGGGGACAGAGGCAATTACAGCATATCCAGCATTAACGGAGGTTAACAATACTTTCCCAGGTATATACTAACCCACAGTACTGTTCAGTCTAATACTATTGCAAGTCAAATTAGCATATAAAGCACCAAACTTGCTACAAAGTAGGGTGCTAAAGTTAAAGAGAGATAACCAAAGGGGCTTAATACTAGAGATTATTACTGGCTCAAAAAGCATTAGATAGGACAGAAAATTTCAGAACATTTCAGCATTCATGATTATTGACTATACTAAGTCAACTATGTGTATTATTTTTCAACCATACATATTTCAGAGAAAGCAGTGCAAGTCCAGGTGTGTATTGAAACGCCCAGGCACCAATGTCCCCAGGTTGAATATCCACCTGGACTCGCACTGCAACAACATCTTTCCTCTGTCCCCCCCTCTGGCAGGAGGGGGGATGTGATCAATGATCACATACCTCAAATCAGCAACGGTATGGCCAGTCAGCACAAATTGACAAGCCACAGGCTGCTAAGACCCCTTTTTCTCTATGGCTGCTGTGATTGCGGTACAATGATTGGCCATATGCATCCAGAGGTCATCCACCATTGTGCGCTGACTGGCCATACCGTAGCTGATTTGAGGTATGTGATCATTGATCACATCTTCCCTCCTGTGAGAGGGGATACAGAGGAAGGATGTTGTTGCAGTGTGAATCCAGGTGGATATTCAACCTGGGGACATTGGTTCCTGGGGATTTCAATACACACCTGGACTAGCACTACTTTCTCTGAAATATGTATGGTTAAAAAAAATAATTATAATATGCATAGTTGACTTAGTATAGTCAATCATCATGAATTCTGAAATGTTCTGAAATTTTCTGTCCTATCTAATGCTTTTTGAGCAAGTAATAACCTCTAGTATTAAGCCCCTATGATTATCTCGTTTTAACTTTAGCACCCTACTTTGTAGCAAGTTTGGTGCTTTATATGCTAACTAGTCCTAAAGCCTGTGTACACGGTCATTTTTTGCAGTACAGCAGTCCCACCCCTTGCTCTCACCCCCTCTCTTTTGCTCTCTCTCTCCCTCTCTTTTGCTCTCTCCCCTCTCTTTTTCACTCTCTCCCCCCCTCTCTTTTGCTCTCTCTCTCCACCCTCTCTTTTGATCTCTCCCCCTCCCTCTTTTGATCTCTCTCATTTGATCTCTCTCTCCCCCTCTCTTTTGCTCTCTCTCCCCCCTCTCTTTTGCTCTCTATCCCCCTCTATTTTGCTCTCTCTCTACCCCTCTCTTTTACTCTCTCTCTCCCCCCTCTCTTTTGCTCTCTCTCTTCCCCCTCTATTTTGCGCTCTCTTCCCCTTCTCTTTTGCTCTCTCTCCTCCTCTATTTTGCTCTCTCTCTCCCCCTTCTGTTTTGCGCTCTCCCCCCTCTCTTTTGCTTTCTCTCTCCCATTTTTTTTGCTCTCTCTCACCCTTCTCTTTTGCTCTTTCTCCCCCTCTCTTTTGCTCTCTCTCCCCCTCTCTTCTGCTCTCTCTCCCCCTCTCTTTTTCTCTCTCTCCCCCCTTTCTTTTGCCCTCTCTCCCCCTGTCTTTTGCTCTCTCTCCCCCTCACTTTTGCGCTCTCTCTCCTCTATTTTGCTCTCTCTCTCCCCCCTCTCTTTTGCACTCTCTCTCACTTACCCTCTCTTTTGCTTGCTCTCTCTCACCCTCTCTTTTGCTCTCTCCCCCTCTCTTTTGCTCTCTCTATCTCCCCCTCTCTTTTGCACTCTCTCCTCTCTTTTGCTCTCTACCCCTCTCTTTGTTGCTCTCTCTCCCCCTCTCTTTTGCTCTCTCGCTCTCTCCCACTATCTTTTGCTCTCTCTCTCCCACTATCTTTTGCTCTCTCTCCCTCTCTCTTTTGCTCTCTCTCTCTCCCCCTCTTTCTTTTGCTCTCTTTCCCCCCTCTTTTGATCTCTCTCTCGCCCCCTCTCTTTTTCTCTCTCTCCCCTGTCTTTTGCTCTCTGTCTCCCCCCTCTCTTTTGCTCTCTCTCCCCCTCTTTTGCACTCTCTATCCCCCTCTTTTGCTCTCTCTCCCCCTCTCTTTTGCTCTCTCCCCCTCTCTTTTGCTCTCTCTCACCCCTCTATTTTGCTCACTCTCAACCCTCTTTTGTGCTCTCTCTCACCCTTCTCTTCTACTCTCTCTCACCCCTCTCTTTTGCTCTCTCTCACTCCTCTCTTTTTCTATCTCTCACCCCTCTCTTTTGCTCTCTCCCCCCTCTTGTGCTGCTCTCTCTCTCATGCAGACACTCAGACAGCCACGGCAGCTCCCGCCCGAACCCGCCCTGTCATGCTCAGACCCCGCCCCTTCACACCCAGCTCCATCCCCTTCACGACACAGCTCCACCCATTCACGGTCATTCATCTCCGCCCCTTCACGGATTAGGTGCCAGCAGCCAGCCCAGGTCAATTTGTTGAAGGCCAAGTGTGTTTGTCCTCGTGCAGTCTCTACTGCACATGACAGCTTTGGACAAACACACTTGGCCTTTTATATTATAGGATTTGACTTGCAATAGTATTAGACTGAACAGTACTGTGGGTTAGTATTTACCATGGAAAGTATTGTTAACCTCCGTTATTGTTATGCTGGAATTGCCTCTGTCTCCTGTTAGGATATGTACGATAGTGATGTCACACGTAATGTGTTATTGTATTGGGATTATTAGGAGCAAGTAAACTTGACAAATTTGACTGATATTAATATTGCGCTATGTCTAGAAAATGTAGCAAGTATAATTGACGATAATTATTGCTGATGTCTCTTCAACTGTTTTTAGTATCGCCGCTTCCGGTAACCACAGCAACAGGCTGAGGCTGCGCAGTGGTGCGGCCAGGACGCCAGGGAGTTTCTGGGTTTGTGGCGTGGGTGTTTGGTGGAGGGTACAAATGTAACTGTACTTTGTAATGTATTTTTTATGTGTTTTGTGAAACTTTTTTGTTTCACAAAACAGTTAACCACAGCTCTGAGGTCATGCTAACCCAACGAGCATTAACTTGAATTGCGCTTAAGTGATTGCATTTACTTTCACCTTTTAATACCAACACAATATAACATGCACGCAAATGAATGCAAAAACACAATAAAAGTTTGTGTGCAAACTCGTAATCTGGACCATTATTGGCCAAATTACAAGTACTGCACTAATAAAAGCTTGGAACATGATAAGCAGTATCACTGCATCACACTAATATTAGAGATCAACTTGATATTACAAGTCCATAAGAAATCAGATTTACCAGAGAAGGTTAAGCGTGGTCTATATCACCCATGTGCACCCATTATTTTCAATGGAGATTGCGACTGTGCTAAATTGAGCTGATATAAAAGCTGAAAGTTAAGGGTTGTGCTCAAGCAAAAGCTAAAATAGGGCTAGATAAAGTAGCGTGACTGAGAATGGATGTAAAGTGTAAGGGTTAAAAAAAAATCACAAAACACACGTAAAACATATTAAAATAAATACAATAAAGACTAAAAGAAAAACAAAAAAAAAATGAGAGGGTGCCCTAGAAATAAGATATTGCAAATAGTAGTGTATTAAATATGCACACATATTTAATAAAACAAATTGTACAAAGATGAACAAGATAAAAAAGTCCTCTGAAACAGCTCGGCATAAAATTATTTTATGTAGATGCCCAGACAGCTCGCTGTGATAGGGTATGGCTCTTTACCCACAAAATTCAATCTGAAATATGCAAAAAACAAGGGTGCCACATGGCCAAGTACAATCTCTATTATTCAAATCATACATATGTTCAATCACAAGTTAATGTAAAAATAAAAAAGTATTTATTAAGACAATTCATAAAAGTTACATTGTTGCATTGCGACACAATTCTCAGCCGAATAAGAGCTAGATTATATATATATGTAATATATATGTACACTGTATAGTAATAAACAAATGTTCAACCAAGATTAAACAGCAAAAAACATCCGTGGCAAAAGCTGGATTATATAAAGCTGGTATATTTAAAGTTACCAAACATGGCTTATAGCCCAAGCAGAGGTAAGTTTAGGAGCGTGTGTTCATAGCAATAATAATAATGGTTAAAGTTCCTTAAAGTGGATAAGGGTTACCTTACCGTGCCCCCCGTGTCTGCCTGCCGGTCCCTGGGTAGAGGCTATGGTTCCGACGCTGCAACAATCCTCTCTCGGATCTTGGCCGGTACTTTCTAGTACTCCTCAGCGTTCTCCATTCAGCCTGCCATACCCTCCTCAGCTCGTCGCAATTGGGGGCGCGGTTACGCCTCTGATGCGTCTGATGACGTCTGCTCACCTCTGCCTTTGCTTGTTCCGGAATGATTTACCAGATAGGAATAGTCCTGAAACCGCTTCAAAACAAAGCTGCCGTGCTCACTGTGGGTAAAGTTCAATAGTAGTTCAAAGTACAAATTAGGAGCACCGGCACTGTGTAGAGTTAAAAATTCAAATTTATTTATAACACCTTAGTGTCTTTAAAAATCTGTTTCAAGTTAAGGCACAAACAAATAACAAAGGACTGTCTGATGACAACAGCCTTACATGTTTCGGCTCAAGAAGCTGCTGTCCAGTATAATAAAACTGACACTTTTAAAAGCAACAGACTAATCCAATTGGTTACAACCTGATTATCAAATATATCACACCTGTTAGTTTCTACAAATTGCAGGTATTTAACCCTTTATTTCCCCTATCTTGTATGCAATTTGGATTTACAAAGTTATACTCAAAAACCTATTTTTTGGGGCAAAGGCAACAATAATTATATTTCTTGGATGTCTTATTCTATTTCTAATCTATTTAAAAGAACTATATCCACCAATTTCTCCTGTCTTATGTCTTTTGTCAGTATAATTTGGGTTCTAATTCTAGTCTTATTATATTAGAAGTGTAGTTAGTAATTTTCCTAATTTTTGTTAATTCTATTCAAAACTATTCCAGTGCTATTCAAAGTGCATAAAGGAAATTTCTGTTAGACATTATCTTTGGTAGTATATATATTTCTATTATTAAAGAGAGCCCTATAAGAACACTTAATCTATCATTGCCAAAAATTCATAAGATCATAATCTGAGTTGAAACCATTTGGAATCCTGGTTTTTAACTTAAAAATCCAAAATACTTCCTGTCTACCTAGAATTGTTTCTCTATCCCCACCATTCTTTTGTGGAAGGATTCTTTCTATGGCGGTCCATGTGAAACTGCTGGTATCTTGATTGTGAACTGTAACAAAATGTTGTACTAGTGGTGTACTGGCTAACCCAATTTTTATAGATGAAAGATGTTCCCTTATCCTAGTTCTAACCTCTCTGATTGTGAGCCCTACATATTGTTTTTGACAATCTCTACATGTTATAAGGTAAATAATGAGCGTGGACCTGCAGTTCATACACATATATTTCTGATACTCTTGTCCTGTGTGTGTGGAGATGAAGCTTGCCCCTGTGTCTACCTTTGCACAGGCCACACAATTAGTATAGTGGCATTTATACATGCCTCTTGATGTCAACCAGGATGAGTCTTGTGTCAATTCCTTACTGGGTAATTTCGTTGGTGAAACCATTTTTCCTATGCTCATATTTCTTTTATATGCAAACCTGCAATCTTTAATATTGATATCCGCTAAGCCATCATCCGCTCTTAAGAGAGGGAGATGTTTCCTTATTATATTGCAAATTTTAGAGTACTGACTACTGTATGTGGTCACAAACAATAAGTCATTAGATTGAGCTTTCTTTCCTTTACCCCTCCTCTCTTTGTCTAATAAGTCATTTCGGTTCAATTTTATTACAGATTTCTTAGCTGATTCTATGAGATTTTTTTGGTACCCTCTCTGTTCTAACCTCTCTGTTAATAGAGTGGACTGTTCAAGGTAACTGTTATCGTCAGAGCAATTCCGTTTAAGTCGTGTGTACTGTCCTTTTGCTATCCCTCTGAATGTGCTCACTGGGTGACAGCTTGATGCATGTAGCAAAGTATTTCCAGCTATGGGCTTTCTATATACTGTTGATTTTACAAGTTCCCCTTTGGTTCCACTGAGAGTAACATCCAGATAATTAATCTGTTTTCTGTCATGTTCTGAAGTAAATTTCAAACCTACATTGTTAGTATTTAAACCTCCTACAAACATTTTCATTTTCTCTAGGTCTCCTTGCCAAATGAAAAGCAGGTCATCTATGAAGCGTTTGTATATTACTATATTCTCCCTATATGGGTTTCTATCTCCAAATATGCTGCACCGCTCCCACCAACCCAAAAATAGGTTGGCATATGAGGGCGCAAATTTTGCCCCCATGGCGGTGCCGCATATCTGAAGATAGAATACCCCCTCAAAAGAGAAATAGTTATGTTTCAGAAGGAAATCTGTGACCCTTACAACAAACTCACAGTAGTCTGGATTGTTACCATAATACTTTTTCATGAAAAAAGCTATTGCTTGTAGTCCACACTCATGTGGTATTGAAGAATAGAGTGATTGGACGTCCACTGTGAGCCAAGTGAACTTGTCACTCCACTCTATATCTGAAACTATCTGTAATATATGTTTAGTATCTTTTACATGGCTCCATAAATCCAGAACCATTGGTTGTAAAATGTTATCTAGCCATTCTGACAGGTGTTCTGAAAATGACCCTATTCCACTTACTATTGGTCTTCCTACCACATTCTCTGTACTCTTGTGTACTTTTGGAAGGTGATTAAATGTAGGTATCTTTGGATTGGTAACCAATAAGTACTCACTTGTGTCTGAGTCAATGAAGCCCATTTCAACACCATCATCAAATAAATCTCTTAGCTTTTTATTAAAGATTTTAGTAGGATCGTTTGTTAGTGTCCTATAATTTAATGGATTATTCAGCTGTCTTAGTGCTTCATTAACAGAATGGCTAGATAACATTTTACAATGTGCAGCATATTTGGAGATAGAAACCCATATAGGGAGAATATAGTAATATACAAACGCTTCATAGATGACCTGCTTTTCATTTGGCAAGGAGACCTAGAGAAAATGAAAATGTTTGTAGGAGGTTTAAATACTAACAATGTAGGTTTGAAATTTACTTCAGAACATGACAGAAAACAGATTAATTATCTGGATGTTACTCTCAGTGGAACCAAAGGGGAACTTGTAAAATCAACAGTATATAGAAAGCCCATAGCTGGAAATACTTTGCTACATGCATCAAGCTGTCACCCAGTGAGCACATTCAGAGGGATAGCAAAAGGACAGTACACACGACTTAAACGGAATTGCTCTGACGATAACAGTTACCTTGAACAGTCCACTCTATTAACAGAGAGGTTAGAACAGAGAGGGTACCAAAAAAATCTCATAGAATCAGCTAAGAAATCTGTAATAAAATTGAACCGAAATGACTTATTAGACAAAGAGAGGAGGGGTAAAGGAAAGAAAGCTCAATCTAATGACTTATTGTTTGTGACCACATACAGTAGTCAGTACTCTAAAATTTGCAATATAATAAGGAAACATCTCCCTCTCTTAAGAGCGGATGATGGCTTAGCGGATATCAATATTAAAGATTGCAGGTTTGCATATAAAAGAAATATGAGCATAGGAAAAATGGTTTCACCAACGAAATTACCCAGTAAGGAATTGACACAAGACTCATCCTGGTTGACATCAAGAGGCATGTATAAATGCCACTATACTAATTGTGTGGCCTGTGCAAAGGTAGACACAGGGGCAAGCTTCATCTCCACACACACAGGACAAGAGTATCAGAAATATATGTGTATGAACTGCAGGTCCACGTTCATTATTTACCTTATAACATGTAGAGATTGTCAAAAACAATATGTAGGGCTCACAATCAGAGAGGTTAGAACTAGGATAAGGGAACATCTTTCATCTATAAAAATTGGGTTAGCCAGTACACCACTAGTACAACATTTTGTTACAGTTCACAATCAAGATACCAGCAGTTTCACATGGACCGCCATAGAAAGAATCCTTCCACAAAAGAATGGTGGGGATAGAGAAACAATTCTAGGTAGACAGGAAGTATTTTGGATTTTTAAGTTAAAAACCAGGATTCCAAATGGTTTCAACTCAGATTATGATCTTATGAATTTTTGGCAATGATAGATTAAGTGTGCTTATAGGGCTCTCTTTAATAATAGAAATATATATACTACCAAAGATAATGTCTAACAGAAATTTCCTTTATGCACTTTGAATAGCACTGGAATAGTTTTGAATAGAATTAACAAAAATTAGGAAAATTACTAACTACACTTCTAATACAATAAGACTAGAATTAGAACCCAAATTATACTGACAAAAGACATAAGACAGGAGAAATTGGTGGATATAGTTCTTTTAAATAGATTAGAAATAGAATAAGACATCCAAGAAATATAATTATTGTTGCCTTTGCCCCAAAAAATAGGTTTTTGAGTATAACTTTGTAAATCCAAATTGCATACAAGATAGGGGAAATAAAGGGTTAAATACCTGCAATGTGTAGAAACTAACAGGTGTGATATATTTGATAATCAGGTTGTAACCAATTGGATTAGTCTGTTGCTTTTAAAAGTGTCAGTTTTATTATACTGGACAGCAGCTTATGAGGACGGCTTCTTGAGCCGAAACATGTAAGGCTGTTGTCATCAGACAGTCCTTTGTTATTTGTTTGTGCCTTAACTTGAAACAGATTTTTAAACACACTAAGGTGTTATAAATAAATTTGAATTTTTAACTCTACACAGTGCCGGTGCTCCTAATTTCTACTTTGAACCACTGTATAGTAAACCAGGCACTCTTGCTTAATTTGAATAAATTGCGGTATCCGCAATGGGTTCAAATGTAGCGCCTTCATTCGCTTATATGATTATGTATGATTATGAGAAGAGACACATCCTGAGTGATCCATTATATTCACAGTCCATTGTGATGTACTGTAGGCACATTGATGATTTGTTCCTAATATGGACAGGAGATATGCAGAGTCTGACTGACTTTATTGATAAGCTGAATAAGATTGATTCAAAGATTCGCTTCACTATGAATGCAAGTTATTCTCATCTAAATTACTTAGATGTTATGATTATTAAACAGAATGACAGCTTAGTCACAGACTTATACTCTAAAGAGACAGATAGAAACACTCTGTTACTGGCATCCAGTTTCCATCCCAGGGGACTGGTTAACAGTTTGCCTATTAGCCAACTACATAGGGTTAAAAGAATTGTTTCAGACCCTGTCATAAGAGAATTAGAAAGAGAAATGATGGATACATTTTTGACTAGAGGGTACCAGCAGGCGTGTCTCAATAGGGCTAGGCTGATTATTACACAATTGCCGTGTGGTACTAATTGTAATGATGGACCTCCCCCATGTGTTTTCTCACCTAGATACAATCTACAGTCTTTAAATATGAAAAAGGCAATTCACAAGAATTGGCACCTACTACTGAGTGACCCATTACTCAATAAAAAGTTAGGTCAACGCCCACTTGTGGGTTTCAAAAGGGGCACAAACCTTAAGGACCTGTTGGTCAAAAGTGACCCAATTGGCAGTTATATGCAGAAGTCCTGGGATACTAAAGTTGGTTGTTATAGGTCTGACGGATGTGTCACTTGAAATAGTTTGATTTTAGGGGAATCACTTGGAAACCCACGTACTGGGAAGATGATGCACTTAAAGCACAGGTTAACTTGTTCATCTGAAATGGTTGTGTATATAATTAAGTGCACATGTGGGTTAATGTATGTTGGTAAAACGGAGTGCCCCCTAAAGGACAGAATAGCAAATCATAAATCTACAATCAGACAGGCCTTAAAAAATAAAAAAAGTGACCACCCGGTTGCCTTACATTTTTTGGAAGCTAACCATGGTGTGGCTGATCTGAGGTGTATGCCCATAGATCAGATTAAACGCCATCCAAGATTGGGCAACACAAAAAAACAGTTACTCTGAAGGGAGGAGGAGTGGATATATCGCCTACAAACAATGGCCCCGTGGGGGTTAAATAAACAAGTAAAATTATCATGTTTTCTCTCTGAAAGATAGAGATTCACTGTTACACTATATTTTTGCTGTATTTGAAGTGAGATTAAATATGTATGCTTAGGAGCATAGTACTGAGTAAATAATTTTTTCAATGCTTGTGCCACTTCCATCTATATTATGTTTAGGTTTAGACTTTTGTAATAGATTCCGTAAGTGTTTGTCACTCTCTGATCCGGCTCTAGATACATCTTTTGGTAAAAATAATAATGTTTTCATTTTTTTATTTTTTTTAGTTGCAAGTATATTTTTATTTTGCTGCAGGTAGTGTTCACTTTTTTCTTCTTGCTGGTTGTCAGGGCGATAGTTATGCCTTGCTGTTCTGATTGGCTTGTTATTTGGCCTGGGGAACTTAAAGTCTTTGGTTAATGAAGGGGAAGTATGTGATAGCCGGACCCGGATCAGGTATGACATCACTTCCTGTTTGATGATTTGTTCTGTGTTTCCATGTGTGACATTGTAAATATGTAAGTAGAACTTTTTGTGATTACCTGTGTACTGTTTTGACAGATTTGTACCCTTGACAAAGGTGAGGACTGAAACATTGGGAATACCGGATTGTACCGGATAATAACCAATTTATTTGAATTAAGCAAGAGTGCCTGGTTTACTATACAGTGTGTCTATTTCTATGGGCTGAGCACCTGCAGATTTGCACTGCAAGGGAGTGCAGTGGTTTGATTTATATATATATATATATATATATATATATATATATATATATATATATATATATATATACCTATATATAATCATCTATATATTTTTATAGGTATAGGTACTAAAGAAATCAGATATTTATAGAAATATTTATGAATAAATAAAACATATTCTGTTATGTAAAGAACATTGGGATGTGAAATATTGATATTTTCATATCGGGTTAGCACACTTGACAATATGTGATCGTGTTTGCATGTGAGTAGGGTGTTTTGTTTTTTTTACTTTTTTGCTCCATCGACTTCTATGGGAGAATATGTAAACTCGCATGCAATATTCTAAGTTTATTTTAAGACTTTTTCCACATGTCTGGTTAGCGCGCTAGCTAAAACAGTTTACTTTTAATACGAGCGCAACCCAATGCGCACAAAAAAACCTTACTTCTAGAGCAGTTAACACTCGAGTGGGAGTGTTAATTAACACTTCACTTGTAATCTGGCCCTATATGTTGTTGTATCCAATCAACATCTGTAGGTAGGATTATCAGCTCCCCGCACAGGTTTTAGCAACTTTAGTTATTAGTTATAATATCTATAAGTAGCATATGCCTGAAAAAACATCTTTTCATTGGCTGAGAAACACACGTCACAATGCAACAATGTATCTTTTATGAATCATTTTAATAAATACTTTTTAATTTATACATTGAGTTGCTAGTTCTTCCTTAACTGCCTGTGCTCCCCATTAATGTGTTTGTTGGAGGAATAAGGATCCAGTGTTGGAGCCATGCAGGAGGTTATATCTGCTGGATGAATATAAGGATCCAGGCTGCCATTTGAGCACCTTATTGTGGTGCATCATACTTTTGAGTAAACGGATTGCACATATATATGATTTGAATAATAGAGACTGTGGTGCCTCTGTTTTTTTGCATATTTCAGATATTAAAATAAAGTTATCATTTATATTAGCTTTTAAAGGTTAATACTTACCTCTAGAATGCTGGGGAGCCAAGCTAATCCGAAACAATTCTTCACTGAGTCCAGGGCCACTCTAATAAGAGTAATAGTGCTGCAAATCCCTGCGCTAAAGGGCCTTCTACTTTAGTGTAGGCCCTGGGATCCAGCTGCACTAATTCTCCTTTTAGCTCAGGCCTGTACTTTGTAAAGAAGTGTGTCGGATTAGTGCGGCTCCCCAGCATGCTATATGTAAGTATTAAGCTTTAAAAGCTAATTTAAATAACAAATATGTACTATTGGATTTGTTATTGAATTTTGTTGCTAAAAGGAATTTTTGTTGGGGATTCCCAAAGGCATTAATGTAATTTAATTAATTTAGTTTTGAACAAAATTCTTATCAGAATATTCGGCCACAAAAGGCCAAAATAGCTAAAAACTATCCTATCCGGCACAGTTGAGTACAACTTAGTGCTTAGTGCACTGAAAATATGGGGAGCGTAAATTACAGAGAGTTCACGCAAATTAATTTGTGGTTATTTTTATAGTGCTCCACTTGTAATCTAGCACTAAATTGGATACTGGTTTCAATAAAATAAAATTGCCCAACAAGCGCATAAATCTTCCAGCTGCAATATGCAGAAAAGTTTACCCTATATATTTATAGCTAGGTCTCAATCTGATTGCAATCAGTTCCAGGATAATTTTAATATCTGAAATTGTCCAGGATATCACTTAATATAAATGGCAATTGCAATTAAGTATTCAACACAGTTTACATTAGTTCATATTATACTCTTCCTGTTGCAACCCATTGCATTCCATACAATACAAATTAACATCAACAATCCAGGATATTACCGGAGTAAAGTGTTTTTGCTTCACTATTAAAAGCAGATGATACGTCAATAAAACCTCTGTCTGGTAGGTATTCTGTGGAATCCAGCTCTGTAGTTACTGGCAATCATTGTATATAGCTAGCCATTTTCCAGGTTCAGTCCTAAATCGAGAGAGTGCCCATAATTTAAAATTCATGACCATAGAATAAAACATCATTTTCCACAAAAGAAAATGGGATCAGCTGACTTCCAGTGCAAGAGCTTTAAGTGACACCTGTTTTACCCTGTTCCATATAGATAGCTTTAGTTTTATGGTTCAATATAACTTTTAAAATTTGCTGTGTATTTTTTTAGCAATAACTAGTGATTACAAAACTGTCAAAATACAATTAAATTGGTCAAGCCATTTAAAAGTAAATTAATGTAGAAAAACTGCTGTTTTTCAGAAAAAAATCTCAGTTCTACAGCTAACATGACTAAATGTATTTTCATGAAACTTGATTAGGATAAATGGGCGGCTGTTGTCTGTATCTGGTTTTCGGGCTTGTGGCTATGCAGGGCTCACTTCTTGTGCTGCACCCATGTAGACATGTTTCCAGGTCCTAGTAATGTGGCAGGTGTCCTTTCTAGTTCTCAGCTTCGCTATCCACAAGCACACGCTTTGGCGTCATAGAATACTTTACTTATGCCTTTATAAAGGTCACCATACACATTGCTCACCTGTTTCTGGTCACCCACCTTGCTCTTTATAAGTAGAGGAAGTCCGTCTTTGTGTTGAAAAGAGGTGGTAGTGGGAAGAAACTACTTTTATCAACTGCTTGAAAGACTCCCCTTCAGCATTGCGAAAGATGAACCACTGACAGCTACCAGCTAGGCTAGTTCTGCTTGGACATCCCCCTAAACTGAAACCCTCCAAGATCCTCTAGGATGTGTTGAACATGTTGTTGTTAAGTTAAAGGTAATACCTGACTATGCTTATTGCCATCAATACAGTTTCCCCTGTCCTGACTAATGATGGTAGTGCTGCTCCTAGTAGGTAGACTTGCCAGCTGTGCTAAGGCGATTGTTGCACTGTTTATGTTTCTGCTTCTGCTTGCCCTACCTTCTTCCCTCAATAACATGGTGATGCATGCAGAGAAGTAAGTTCATCCTGGAGCTGGTGAGATGACCCAACACTTTCCCACAGCTAACATCTGTGCCACACTATTTACAATTAGCAAACCAGCCATATACAATGCTAACAAAGTGGCCCCACATCTTTGAGAAATGTGAAGCAGTTGCTGCTTCTGCCTTCACTTGAACTGCTGTTGAGGTCTTCTTGCCAGTGGTTTGATATGTGGTGCCACTAATTCTCTCTGCCCTCCATGGAACACCTTTTTCTCTTCTAGTAGTGGTGGTGGTAATAGTAGGAGCGGTGGTCGAGCTGCCAATGATTCCGTACTGACACAGAGATTGTACTACTAGTGGAACTGGCAACATGAGTATTGCATAAGGCTGTTGGAACTGGCTTTACAACAAGGAATGATGGTGACAAAAAAAACCAAGAGAATACTGAAGGAGACGCTGGCCTAAAAGCGGGAAGAAATTTGTGCTGCTGCCACCCATCGTAAACAGACTCTGTTGTGCAATCTCTTCTGCCTCCCCCATCTCCTCAAGCTCATAATCAAGTTCCTTAAGGTCTAAAATAAATGCTATAGCAGACATCTCAATCCTACTACTAGGCTGTGAGCCAAATGATGTTAACTCAGAACCTTCACTTTTAGTTCCCTTCACTGTCCACTTTTGTAGTTTAATCTTTTATTTATAACAATGTTTTACAGAATAATAAATATTTACAACATATGTGTTACATGGTCCCAGCTATTTACCTTCAATTACATTGTGGTTATAAATTAAAAATGACTATATAGTGTTGAACAAGTTTGGGTAGTAGAACTGTTGCTGTTATAGTCCTTTGGTGAAGCCATTTAGAGTGTCTTATTTGTCCTTATTGCAGGCTTCCAGATGTTTAAGCGACAAGGTATTAGATTAGACCATTTGAAAATTGAACAATTCCATTATCAATGAAGAAGTAATGAAAACATTTGAATTTAAGGTAAGGGGAGGGAAAAAGGGGGAGGGGAAACCAGGAGTAAAGGGGAAACAAAACATGACCTTAGTAAAATACTATGTTTCATTTTTTATTTACAGGTCATGTAAGTATATCAAGTCTGCTGGCGGGTTGGAAAGCTAATGATTTGTTGTATAATAGTAGAGATCTCTAATGGGTTAGATGGGTTATCATATTTAAAAGATACAAAATAGAGAGAATACATATTATGAAGATATGTAGAGGTTTATGAATATGTCAGTTGGGGATCAGATCTAGGCGAAATGGGCTTATAGTGTGATTCCAAGAAAAACATAATTTCGACATAAAAATCAAGTTTATCTATTGTGTAATAAAAATATCTATTTAGAAGTAGGTTATGCTTCATCTGTTCAAACCAAATATAAAGGTTTGGGGTAGTGTCTGATTTCCACAGTTTTGGGATTATTTGCTTAGCACTACATATGGCCATTTGAAGAAGGGTTGTGTAGTGTATGAAGGGTAGTTTAGGAATAATGTGGAACAAATATATTAGGGGGTTTAAGGGTATGTTATTATTCAGAAGTGTGCTCATAGTGGAGCTGATGTCTTGCCAGAATTTATGATTTTGGGGCATGTCCGCCATATATGATAAGGTGTTCCCTCTCCAGTGCATTTTCTCCAGCAGCGGTCAGATGCTTTAGGAAATAATTATTTTAGCCTATGTGGGATAAGATACTACCTATGGAGAAATGTATAGTTTGTTTCTAAGAGAGTGACTGAGTGGGTGGATTTTGAAGTTTTGTGGAATGTTTTGCCATTCTTGTTCTATTAATGTATATGGAGGTTCTTTGTGCCATGGGGTAACAATTGCAGTGTGAATAATCTCAGAGGGAGTTATGAGAAGTAAATATAATAGGGATATGGTATGAAGAGGGGGGAAATCAAGGGTACATCATTTTTCAAAAGGTGTGAGGTCTCTGAAATTCAAATGTTTTAGTTTGTGAGTGTCAAAGAAATGTCTCAACTGCAGATATCTAAACTAGTGGGAGAATTGTGGGATGTTCGGGTTTTCTAGGTGTTGTTTCGGGATTAATTTATCTGCATCTAATAAGGTATAGAATGGCAATAGGTCATTTAGATTGTCGAAGGATGATGGTGTTATGGAGAATCCTATTGGGAAGTCTGTATTAGACAGTGCAGTTGTCAAGGGGGAGGAAATTATGGACAGGTTAGAATGTGATCATAAAATGTGTGTCCTGACCTCAAATGTTTCTTTGATGATCAGGTATGTTTTAATGTGAGTTGGTAAGTTGGCTGTTTTTTGCCAGCAATATGCACCTATTTGAGGTGTCTTTGTAATAGCGTGTTCCAGAGTTATCAAGGGTTTATCGCAATCAGTGCAATGTGTACACCAATCTATAATCCTTGGTAAAAATACTGCGGTACGATATTTAGATATGCCTTGGACTCCCAGGCCACCAGATCTTTTTGGGAGGTATAGTGTGGTTTTGGAAATCATGGGTGGTCATTTTTTCCAGATGTATGAATTCATCACGGCTTGTAGTCTAGGGAGATATGTTTCTGGGAGTGGTATAGGAAGGGTTTGGAATACGTAGAGGATTTTTGGAAGGATTATCATTTTGACCACACCAATCCTGCCTATCCAGTATATCTTTTTATGGAGTCATGTGGATGAATCAGTTGTAAGTGTGGTAAGGAGGGCTGCGAGCATGCAGAAAGATGAATACCTAAGTATTTTAGAGTTTTGCCAAATCAAGTATTGAGTTTGTTGCTGTAATACCTGGATATTAGCATTTGTGAAATTAAAATGGGAGGATTTCAGATTTATTCAAGTTATCGGAGTAGTTGGATAGGGAGCCATGCATATCAAGGGTCTTTTTTGCTGTGGAGAGGGAGGAAATTGGGGAAGTCAAAGTCAGTAGTAGATCATCAGCATATAATGCTAATTTGCAGTGATTAGTGCCTATAGTAAGTCCTTGTATGTCTGGATTGTTGCATAAAATAGTGGCTAAGATTTCCATTGATAATACATATAGCAAAAGTGACAGTGGGCAGCCTTGTCGAGTTCCATTAGTAAATATAGTATATATAATAGTAAATATGGTATTAAAATATGTTGAATTTTTTGGTAGTAGTTGCCAGAGAGGCCGTCAGGGCCGGAACTTTTCCTATGGGTCGCTATTTCAATTTCTTTTGTCACTATCGGTTGAGTGAGAGATTCTAAACTTTCTTGAGGAATGGTAGGGATATCTATTGATTCTAGATATTAATTAAATTTATGTGAATGCTGTAAAATGTCGCAATTTCAATTGAGTCTACAATTAGGTCATTAGGGGGTAGATAAAATGCTGTTTACTCTGATTCTAGCTGTTGGGGAAGAATATAGGGTGAAAATTCTGTAGATAAAACTGTCCGGGATAACTAAATTTTTGCAAGGTGAGTATTAGAAATGTCCAGTCTAGTCTAAGCTTTTTCGGCATCTATCGAAAGTAGTACAAGGGGGAGTTTGTGTTCTGAAGCATATTGTAAGAGATGGAGGACCTTAACAGTATTGTCTTTTGATTCTCTCCGCGGCACAAAGCCCACCTGATCTGGGTATATGAGTAAAGGGATTATAGTGTTCATTCTGTTGGCAAGAATCTTTGCATACAGCTTTATATCAATACTGAGGAAGTAAATTAGGCGATAATTAGAGGGAAGGGTTGGATCTTTATTTGGCTTGGGTATGACGATTACTATTGCTTCCAACATAGATGCGGGCAACATATTGCCCCCGTCAATGTGGTTAAAAACGGATAGTAAATATGGTATTAAAATATGTTGAAATATTTTGTAGTAGTTGCCAGAGAGGCCGTCAGGGCCTGGCCTTTTCCATTGTTTTAAAGAGTGAATCGCTATTTAAATTTCATTTGTCACTATTGGTTGAGTGTGAGATTATAAACTTTCTTGAGGAACGGCAGGGATATCTATTGATTCTAGATATTGATTATATTTATGTGAATGCTGTAAAATGTCTCTGTTAGGGGTTAGATTGTATAATTTAGAATAAAAATCCCTGAAAAATTGTTACAATTCCAATCTAGTCTACAATTAGGTGATTAGGGGGATTCTGAATTTTTGTGATATACTGGGCAGATTGTTTGGCCTTCAAAGCTTTTGCTAACAATTTGCCTGGTTTGTTTCCTTCAACAAAAAATCATTGTTGTAGTTTAAGTGCTTGTTTTTGAGGGGAGAGATCCAAAAACTCTGTTAGTTTAATTTTGTTATGTTATGATGTCATCATTAGGATTCATTGTATGTGCTTGGTCAAGTTGCTGTAGCTGAGTGGTCAAATCATGATAGAGTGTTCTATGTTTTTTCATTGTATTGATTGAATATTGATGATTTCTCCCCTCAAGAAGCACTTATGTGTTTCCCATAATATACATGGGTCTGTTTCTGGTAAGTCATTAATTTGAAAAAAAATCTTGTAGGGTTTGTTCAATTTGTTGGAAGATTTGTTTATTTTTTAATAATATGTCATCTAGGCACCATTGAAAGGGTTTGAGGGGAGTTGAGGACCAATTTATTTTACAGAGGACCGCCGAGTGGTCTGACCATACTGTAGGAAGAATATCAGTATGTAATACCGAAGATAATGTTATATGATCTATAACAATATAGTCAATGTGCGAGTGTGTGCGATTAGGTGCTGAATAAAAAGTAAAGTTATTTTTAATGGGGTGTTGGGAGTGCCAAGTGTCATGAACGCTCAGTAATAACAGGTCATATCTTATAGATTTGAGGGCACGTTTAGACGTGTGACTGGGTTGTTGAGTTGTCTAATACTGGATTTAAAGGGGAGTTGAGGTCTCCTCCTATAATATGAGGGCTTTTAGAGAAGGATAATATTTTGTTGGTTATTTTACAAAAAAGGGGGCTTGGTGGGTATTTGGTATGTATATATTCACTAATGTGACAGGTCTACCATACATTAGACCCATGATTGCTAGATATCTCCCTTTGTTATCTCTATCAACTTGTTGTACTTGGAATGGTATAGATCTATGGACCAGTATACTAACACCAGGGATTTTTCTGGATGCATGACTACTGTGGTGTTGTATGGGGTATGTTGAGGCATAGAATGGGAGCTCTTTTCCTGCTATGTAGTGTGTTTCCTTTATGAATGGTCATTAAATGCCAGTGCTCTTTTATGTGATGTGTTAAACCCTTTAACATTTTGTGCAAGTATTTGTACTGGTCTCATATTTTTTTTTATAAGTTTTGGTCGACTGGGCATGTTTGAGAAGAAAAGATCTCTTGTTAGTAAGTTTTGTATCTGGCTGACGGGGTGAGTGTGTATCAGAGTTTGTGTAATAAACCTGTTGATTACACATTGAAATAACAAATTAAACATTGCATAGTAACAATCGTCTTGAACAAGTAAACAACATTTAAACAATAAAAACAAGTACAAACAAAGTGACATCTTGTGTCATAAGTTAGGGGAAAATTAGCCTATCCCATTTTCTTATAATACCGAAGTTTCAAGGTAACAGGGCTTTATATAATACAATTTACTAAGTGATGTTATTAACTAAATAAACATTTCTATTAGATTTCTCTGTTTAACTACCTATGTGTATTTAACTTTGAGCAATAAATAAGGAAATGTGAGCAGTGTACAGTTCTCACATATTATATTTCTCACAAAGGTATATTGAGGAGGTCTTTATGTGGTTTCTATCGTTAAGGTAGTAGGTAATTTCTTAGCTTTCTTTGCAGGGTTAAGTTGCCAAGGTGTCCGTGCGGGCCTTGGCTAGTTAAGCATACTTGAGGATGTGCAGTTCTCCGTTGTGGGTACAGTTTGTGGAGGTTCTATACCAAGTGCGGCACACAGAGCTGGGGCTTCTTCTAAAGATTTGCAAATATATTTACCACTTTAATGTATCACCGTGAGAAAATAAGTGAACCCCCATCTATATAGGATCCCTTTCGCTCTGAGGGTTATTGTGAGAGGTTAGAACTCTTTTCTCCTCTGCAAGGTGTGTGGAGCTAAGTCTGCAAAGATTTGAAGGTGGCAGTTCTGAAAGGTAATAGATTTATGTTGTCTTGCAGCTTTTAGGATGTCCTCCTTAGCTTGATAATACTTCAGTTTAAGCACCACATCGCGTGGGGGGGCTTGGTCAGAGGGTCGTGGTCTGAGCTCTGTGTGCTCTATATATAGATGTATTGCTCATTGCAATGGACATAGAAGATGTGAAAATAGGCCTTGTAGGAACTCAGGGAGGGTGTTGGCTAGTGTAGATTCTGGGATCCCTCTTATGCGTAGGTTTTGTCGCCACTCCCAGTTTTCCAGGTCCTCTAGTTTATCCTGCAACTGGAGTATTTGTAGAATATGTGTTTGAGTCGTGGTTTGCAAGGTGGAAAGTTCAGATTGGTTAAAATCATTATCTTCCTCAAGTGCCTCCACTCGGTTTCCTATATCGGTTATTTCCTTTCTGAGACCTGCAATTTCTTCTTTAATACACTGATGGACCTGTACAACCAGGTTGTCTAGGTCTAGTTTAGATGGTATGGTGGCCATGAAAGCTTTGGAAAGTTGCACAGTGTCCTCCATGTTACCATCTTCACTCTCTGAAACTGGGGAGGTTGGTCTCGGTATTTCAGAGGATGCAGTAAGAGTAGTTTGCGTTGAATCTGAGAGCTTAAAGAAAGCGTTCACAAATTGACGTGAGGTAGAAGATGCTTTAATCTTCTTATCCATTTTTACCAGCTTTTTGATGACATCTTGTAGTATTCTGTATGCTGGTTTCTCTGCTAATGAAAGCAGCTCCTCACTATAAACTCTCTCTCCCACACTATTTTAACAATGTGCTGTGATAGGGATTGTAGGTGTGAGTGTGTTTTCAGATAAAAGGGACCATTCAGTTTACAGTTTCTAGCTATTGCAGTAAATTGTTGCTATTTAGATGGCAGCATAGATGGATTATGCAGCATTATATATTAATAAATGCATTGTCTGGAGGATTTTTCCTCAGATATGCTGTGGAGTCTAGTGGTATTTTATGTAGTATTCTTTACAGAGTATATATGAGCTGCAGGAGCATGTAAAAGTGCTATATGTACGGTATGGAACCGCTGGTGTATTGATAGTGGGTGGCCGGTACAGACATTTTCAAATTAGGATGGTCTTAATCATCCTCTAGTGAGCAGCTGCGTGGTACTTTCCCAAAGCGCAACGATCTCTGCTGTAATTGCACTCTCAAGATGGCGACTGGAGTATAGGCCTCAAAATGCAGCAATCCGGATATGTGTGAACCAGAAGTCTCTAAACTTGTAGCTGGGTCACATCACTTCTCAAGTGTTGTTTTGGTGAGTTGTGGAGCTATTCTGTGAAGTATAGCCCTGTTGCAATAGAGATATGGGCATCGGCAAACAGAGCTCACTCACAGTGCTGCCAGCTTTGCCCCCCTTCACTGTCCACTTTTGTTTTATCGGTGGGCTTACACAACTCTTACTGCTAATCTTGCTGCTGCTACTAGTTGTGCTAGCGCTATGCAATTCTACTCCTGATGGATATGGGAACTCATGCTTTAGCAGATGCTGAAGATAACCATGCTGCTGCAGCTGCTGATTTAGATGCTTGGGCCGGAGGAGCAGATATTGGCCTTGAAGATGATATTTGACCCTGTGAAACAGAGGCATTAGTGTTTCTCCCATTTCTGCTCATTAGACAAGTAGGAGTAGCCATGAACTCTGCACTGGTAGTGACAGTGCCGGTACTACTGATGGTGGTTGCAGCTGGAAACATCAATAGCAGAATTATAACACAATAAAATAATTATATATTATAAGCTTCACAGATTTTTTTGAGGTAGATGCCCCCACTGCAATAGTAATTATAGTTATTAATTATTGTTGTTTTTATATATTTCACACACAGTAGTACCTCAGTATGATGTTCTCAGAGCCCTGCTGCCTGCGCTGCACAGAAGTAAAAAGTATATTAATATAACAGTGTTGGTTATGCAAAACTGGGTAATGGGTAACAAAGGGATTATTTATCTTTTTAAACAATAACAATTTTCAAGTAAACAGTCCCTTAACTCTAGGTTTTCATTTTTGTTTTACTTTTATAAAATGGTTAAATTGTTTGTTGATTTTACCAACCTAATAATTCTGGATAAAGTCAGAGAAAAACGGTTGGAAACAGAATAGATGGACTACTGTGGTTATCTTCTGGTTTCTTACTTCTGCTATGAATAGTATTTAGACAATATATGTCATTATCCTACTGTTATTCCGGTTTCTGTGACAACTCAATAAAAGTTCATATTTATATAAACCTCTAAGATATTATCTAGTATTATATTTTCTTATATATTAAGGAATTTAATAGCTCAGAGCGAAATCATTTTTCCCTAAAAAGCAGAATAGTAATAAGTGGATCATAATTTGTAATTATTAGTTTTGAAGTTGTTTAAATAAAATATTTTTTTTATATGACTTTAATGGTTAAAGAAAGAGTCAATAAGCAGAGTATATTTGCGGGAACTATCATAATGTTGAGTCTATGTCTAATGGCTCTATAATGTATTCACCTAGATTCAATAAAACCTGTTCATGAAACATATAGCAATTAAAAAAATTGCCACAAAATCACAAGTTGAAAATTGCAAAAAATACAAAAGAATTGTACCTGCTGCTCATTAAAGCTGTTACATGTGAGGTCAGCTCAATTATAATCAATCATATAATAAAAAATTACACAAATTACTCCAGAACCATTCATCTTGAGATTATGACCTCTTGTTCTGATGTTGCTCTTTTTGTGAAAAATTCTTATAGCCTAAACTTTATTATGCCCCTTTTCTTTCTCTCTTCTAAACTTTACAACATTTCATCAGTTTTAGTAAAATCAATTAATTAAACTGTACATGGGGCCACATACTTTTTTATACAAGCAGAAACATTTTTTTTTTAACTGAACAGAACAAACAACATATATGTTGCAGTGGAGAAATAGACAGAATAAAAGCTGCACAGGCTGACGGCTAGATTTGGAGTTTTGTCGGTAACGACCCGAAAAACTAACGCCCGCGTTTTACTGGCCGCACCATAAAAATAACTCTGGTATCGAGAGTCCACATAAAGGCTGCGTTAGGCTCCAAAAAAGGAGCGTAGAGCATTTTTAACGCAGCTTCAACTCTCGATACCAGAGTTGCTTACGGACGCAGCCAGCCTCAAAAACGTGCTCGTGCACGATTCTCCCATAGGAAACAATGGGGCTGTTTGAACTTAAAAAAAAACCTAACACCTGCAAAAAAGCCGCGTTCAGCTCCTAACGCAGCCCCATTGTTTGCTATGCGGTAACCCTTCCGACGTCTGCACTTAACACTCTAACATGTACCCCGAGTCTAAACACCCCTAACCTTACACTTATTAACCCCTAATCTGCCGCCCCCGCTATCGCTGACCCCTGCATATTATTATTAACCCCTAATCTGCCTCTCCGTAAACCGCCGCTACTTACATTATCCCTATGTACCCCTAATCTGCTGCCCTAACATCGCCGACTCCTATATTATATTTATTAACCCCTAATCTGCCCCCCACAACGTCGCCTCCACCTGCCTACACTTATTAACCCCTAATCTGCCGACCGGACCGCACCGCTATTATAATAAAGTTATTAACCCCTAATCCGCCTCACTAACCCTATCATAAATAGTATTAACCCCTAATCTGCCCTCCCTAACATCGCCGACACCTAACTTCAATTATTAACCCCTAATCTGCCGACCGAATCTCGCCGCTATTCTAATAAATGTATTAACCCCTAAAGCTAAGTCTAACCCTAATACTAACACCCCCCTAAATTAAATATAATTTAAATCTAACGAAATTAATTAACTCTTATTAAATAAATTATTCCTATTTAAAGCTAAATACTTACCTGTAAAATAAATCCTAATATAGCTACAATATAAATTATAATTATATTATAGCTATTTTAGGATTTATATTTATTTTACAGGTAACTTTGTATTTATTTTAACCAGGTACAATAGCTATTAAATAGTTAAGAACTATTTAATAGCTAAAATAGTTAAAATAATTAAAAATTTACCTGTAAAAGAAATCCTAACCTAAGTTACAAATAAACCTAACACTAGACTATCAATAAATTAATTAAATAAACTACCTACAATTACCTACAATTAACCTAACACTACACTATCAATAAATTAATTAAATACAATTGCTACAAATAAATACAATTAAATAAACTAGCTAAAGTACAAAAAATAAAAAAGAACTAAGTTACAAAAAATAAAAAAATATCTACAAACATAAGAAAAATATTACAACAATTTTAAACTAATTACACCTACTCTAAGCCCCCTAATAAAACAACAAAGCCCCCCAAAATAAAAAATGCCCTACCCTATTCTAAATTACTAAAGTTAAAAGCTCTTTTACCTTACCAGCCCTGAACAGGGCCCTTTGCGGGGCATGCCCCAAGAAGTTCAGCTCTTTTGCCTGTAAAAAAAAAACATACAATACCCCCCCAACATTACAACCCACCACCCACATACCCCTAATCTAACCCAAACCCCCCTTAAATAAACCTAACACTAAGACCCTGAAGATCATCCTACCTTGTCTTCACCTCACCAGGTATCACCGATCCGTCCTGGCTCCAAAATCTTCATCCAACCCAAGTGGGGGTTGGCGATCCATCATCCGGTGCCTGAAGAGGTCCAGAAGAGGCTCCAAAGTCTTCATCCTATCCGGGAAGAAGAGGCGATCCGGACCGGCAACCATCTTGATCCAAGCGGCATCTTCTATCTTCATCCGATGACGACCGGCTCCATCCTGAAGACCTCCACCGCGGACCCATCTTCTTTCGGCGACGTCCAACTGCAGAATGATGGTTCCTTTAAGGGACATCATCCAATCAGCCAATCAGATTGAGCTCGCATTCTATTGGCTGTTCCGATCAGCCAATAGAATGCGAGCTCAATCTGATTGGCTGATTGGATCAGCCAATCGGATTGAACTTGATTCTGATTGTCTGATTCCATCAGCCAATCAGAATATTCCTACCTTAATTCCGATTGGCTGATAGAATCCTATCAGCCAATCGGAATTTGAGGGACGCCATCTTGGATGACGTCCCTTAAAGGAACCGTCATTCTGCAGTTGGACGTCGCCGGAAGAAGATGGGTCCACGGTGGAGGTCTTCAGGATGGAGCCGGTCGTCATCGGATGAAGATAGAAGATGCCGCTTGGATCAAGATGGTTGCCGGTCCGGATCGCCTCTTCTTCCCGGATAGGGTGAAGACTTTGGATCCTCTTCTGGACCTCTTCAGGCACCGGATGATGGATCGCCAACCCCCACTTGGGTTGGATGAAGATTTTGGAGCCAGGACGGATCGGTGATACCTGGTGAGGTGAAGACAAGGTAGGATGATCTTCAGGGGCTTAGTGTTAGGTTTATTTAAGGGGGGTTTGGGTTAGATTAGGGGTATGTGGGTGGTGGGTTGTAATGTTGGGGGGGGGTATTGTATGTTTTTTTTTTACAGGCAAAAGAGCTGAACTTCTTGGGGCATGCCCCGCAAAGGGCCCTGTTCAGGGCTGGTAAGGTAAAAGAGCTTTTAACTTTAGTAATTTAGAATAGGGTAGGGCATTTTTTATTTTGGGGGGCTTTGTTGTTTTATTAGGGGGCTTAGAGTAGGTGTAATTAGTTTAAAATTGTTGTAATATTTTTCTTATGTTTGTAGATATTTTTTTATTTTTTGTAACTTAGTTCTTTTTTATTTTTTGTACTTTAGCAAGTTTATTTAATTGTATTTATTTGTAGCAATTGTATTTAATTAATTTATTGATAGTGTAGTGTTAGGTTAATTGTAGGTAATTGTAGGTAGTTTATTTAATTAATTTATTGATAGTATAGTGTTAGTTTTAATTGTAACTTAGTTTAGGATTTCTTTTACAGGTAAATTTGTAATTATTTTAACTATTTTAGCTATTAAATAGTTCTTAACTATTTAATAGCTATTGTACCTGGTTAAAATAAATACAAAGTTACCTGTAAAATAAATATAAATCCTAAAATAGCTATAATATAAATATAATTTATATTGTAGCTATATTAGGATTTATTTTACAGGTAAGTATTTAGCTTTAAATAGGAATAATTTATTTAATAAGAGTTAATTTATTTAGTTAGATTTAAATTATATTTAACTTAGGGGGGTGTTAGTGTTAGGGTTAGACTTAGCTTTAGGGGTTAATACATTTATTAGAATAGCGGTGAGCTCCGGTTGGCAGATTAGGGGTTAATAATTGAAGTTAGGTGTCGGCGATGTTAGGGAGGGCAGATTAGGGGTTAATACTATTTATTATAGGGTTAGTGAGGCGGATTAGGGGTTAATAACTTTATTATAGTAGCGCTCAGGTCCGCTCGGCAGATTAGGGGTTAATAAGTGTAGGTAGCTGGCGGAGACGTTGTGGGGGGCAGATTAGGGGTTAATAAATATAATACAGGGGTCGGCGGTGTTAGGGGCAGCAGATTAGGGGTACATAGGGATAATGTAGCTGGCGGCGGCAGATTAGGGGTTAAAAAAATTTAATCGAGTGGCGGCGATGTGGGGGGACCTCGGTTTAGGGGTACATAGGTAGTTTATGGGTGTTAGTGTACTTTAGAGTACAGTAGTTAAGAGCTTTATGAACCGGTGTTAGCCCAGAAAGCTCTTAACTACTGACTTTTTTCCTGCGGCTGGAGTTTTGTCGTTAGATGTCTAACGCTCACTTCAGACACGACTCTAAATACCGGAGTTAGGAAGATCCCATTGAAAAGATAGGATACGCAATTGACGTAAGGGGATCTGCGGTATGGAAAAGTCGCGGCTGAAAAGTGAGCGTTAGACCCTATTTTGAGTGACTCTAAATACCGGCGGTAGCCTAAAACCAGCGTTAGGAGCCTCTAACGCTGGTTTTCACGGCTACCGCCAAACTCCAAATCTAGGTCAAAATTAAATAAGTAATCGTATTGTATGGTAATCAATCTTAATGTTAGATAAGTAAATAAATGGTTTTGAAATCATTTTAAGCTTGCTTAGGGCCAGATTATAAGTGGAGGTGTGCTGGTATTACAGGTGAGGTGCAATGCGAATGTGACCTCGCGTTCTCATTGCACAGAAGCATTGCACTCACAAGATCACGCTTCCATAGGGGATGGGCAGCAAATGTAAATATATATGTATGTGGATATATACATATATATTTATTTGTTTTTATTTGTTTATATAGACATGTTAACACATATATATATATATGTATATAAGAAAATACATATATATTTACAGGGAACACACAATTCCAATGGACTGCAATGTAAAGGCACTTTTCAGAGCCGTTTTTTTTCTAACACCCCTCAGAAAACTAATACTTAAGTTTGGGGGCGATTTATAAAATTTACCAGAAATCGGATCTCTGGTTAATTTTATAAGCGCTAATTGCGGTAGCAATAACCAGCCACTTGTAATGGCTGGTTATTTATTGCGCACCCGCGAATGGTGAATTTGCTTGTTTGCAGGTGTACAATAAATTAACGCTCCACTTGTATTCTAGCCCTTTATCATTAATTACAATATTTGAGGTTAAGTATTTGCTTTGTACTCAAACAAAATCTATGCTCTATTTCATATGAATAAAATGTTGAACTGCTAGCATAATGTCATTGAGATGCAGGAAAGATTTGCAAAGATCTATATGCTGAAAATTTCCCATTAAAATACCATGCTTAGTTTGTTCCATTTTAAGGATTTTGGCTGCACTGACTTTTCTTAAAATAGACTTCTAATGGGATACGTAGTGTATGTCGTGGGAACAGATTCTCTAGCACAGGATGGTGCTATTTTTAGGCTGGAGGACCTAAAATAAATTCATTATTAATCTATTTCAATTATATGCAGGCATACTGGTTTGCATGATGGATGGGTCTGCTCTGTAAGAAAATTAAAGTTGAAATTTGCGTCAGTTCAATATGTCTCTATAGTTGTTTTTGAGAAATTGTTATTTTTCTTTTCTTTTTTATAATTATGCAAAATTAAAAATGAAAACAAAAACATTTTAATTCTGCAGCTCTTTCGTTTATTGCAGTCTCTCACACCATCTATATATATTACTATATTACAATTGAAGCACAATATTGCGCTTACGCAAGCATGATATTTGCGCGCCACTCAGTAATACCAGAACACTTAAATCTCGTGTTCACATTGCCCGGAAGCCTTGCGCTCACTAGCACACTCTTCCACAGGCTTCGATGGGAGTCTCATTCAGATGCCGATAGACACGGCAAACCACCTAGCACAGCACAGGGTGAAAGTCTCTCAATGCTGGGCAACAATATATAAATATATATGAATATGTACATATATATTTATATGTATATATACACATATTGACACATAAAATATATGCATATAAGCATATACATAAATATTTATAGTGAAAACACAGTCCCCCATTGACCTCCTTCTATAGGAACTTTCAGTGCCATTTTTTTTCTTACACCCCACATCCCCTCACTTTAACCCCTTATAACTGCTTTTTCCATTTTCTTATTAAAAAATAAAGATGCTCATATGTTTATTTAATGATACTTTGATGTCCTCTTTATTTTGAAGGCAACTGATCTCTGGTTAATGGTTTCCAGTGCAAAGTAAAACCGTGAGCTTGCAGTCACAATAATCAGCCACTTGTAATGGTTGGTTATTAAAAGTGCGCACGCAAACGAGCAAATTTGTCGCTTTACGGACGCACGTTAAGATAGCGCTTCACTCGTAATCTGGCACATTATTTTTTAAATAATACTTAAATAATCATTAAATATCTCTGACCTAACTTCAAATGTAGTTATACAACTGATAAAGTTACCATTAAGGGCTAGATTGCAAGTGAAGCACTAAGTGTAGCGCACAAGCGATAAGGGGTATATTGTAGATGGGAAGTAGGAGGCTATTTTCAGAATTCAGCTGTTTTCTGAGTCGAATATCTGATTGTGCAAGTGAAACACAATAATAACAATGGTTTTGCACAGATGTGTATGTGTGTCTATAAGTTTATATGTGTCTACACATGTATTTTATGTGTTTTACTGAATATTTACTGTACATATTTAACATTCCAAAATGTACTTTTATAAAAAAACGCATATTTCTATATATACTGTATCTATATATACCCATACCTGAATAACTGTTCCTATAGATATATAGGGATAGATATATATTTTACATTAACATTATCATATATATATATATATATATATATATATATATATATTTATATAATGATAAAAAGTGCATTATTTTCTATTTGAAGAAGATAGTAAAAACAGAATTTATGCTTACCTGATAAATTGCTTTCTCTTGCGGTGTATCCAGTCCACAGATTCATCCTTTACTTGTGGTATATTCTCATTCCCTACAGGAAGTGGCAAAGAGAGCACACAGCAGAGCTGTCCATATAGCTCCCCCTCTAGCTCCACCCCCCAGTCATTCGACCAAAGGTTAGGAAGAAAAAAAAAAAAACATAGGGTGCAGTGGTGACTGTAGTTTAAACAAAAAAAATTTACCTGACTTAATTGCCAGGGCGGGCCGTGGACTGGATACACCGCAAGGTAAGCATAAATTCTGTTTTCTCTTGCAAAGTGTATACAGTCCATGGATTCATCCTTTACTTGTGGGATACCAATACCAAAGCTTTAGGACACGAATGAAGGGAGGGAACAAGACAGGTACCTTAAACGGAAGGCACCACTGCTTGCAAAACCTTTCTCCCAAAAATAGCCTCCGAAGAAGCAAAAGTATCGAATTTGTAAAATTTGGCAAAAGTATGCAGTGAAGACCAAGTCGCTGCCTTACAAATCTGTTCAACAGAAGCATCATTTTTGAAAGCCCATGTGGAAGCCACTGCTCTGGTAGAATGAGCAGTAATTCTTTCAGGAGGCTGCTGGCCAGCAGTCTCATAGGCCAAACGGATGATGCTTTTCAGCCAAAAGGAAAGAGAGGTAGCAGTCGCTTTCTGACCTCTCCTCTTACCAGAATAGATAACAAACAAGGAAGATGTTTGTCTGAAATCCTTAGTTGCTTGTAAATAGAACTTTAAAGCACAAACTACATCAAGATTGTGTAACAGACGTTCCTTCTTCGAAGAAGGATTAGGACACAAAGAAGGAACAACTATTTCCTGGTTAATATTCTTGTTAGAAACAACTTTAGGAAGAAAACCAGGCTTGGTACGCAAAACTACCTTATCTGCGTGGAACACCAGGTAAGGTGAATCACACTGTAAGGCAGATAATTCTGAAACTCTTCGAGCAGAAGAGATAGCTACTAAAAACAAAACTTTCCAAGATAACAACTTAATATCTATGGAATGTAAAGGTTCAAACGGAACCCCTTGAAGAACTAAAAGAACTAGATTCAGACTCCATGGCGAAGCCACAGGTTTATAGACAGGCTTGATTCTGACTAAAGCCTGAGCAAAAGCTTGAACGTCTGGTACCTCTGCCAGACGCTTGTGTAAAAGGATAGACAGAGCAGATATTTGTCCTTTTAAGGAACTAGCTGACAATCCTTTCTCCAATCCTTCTTGGAGAAAAGACAATATCCTGGGAATCCTAATCTTACTCCATGAGTAACCCATGGATTCACACCAACAAAGATATTTCCACCATATCTTATGGTAGATTTTCCTGGTGACAGGCTTTGAGTGTCTATGATTAAGGCCAGTCAAGGCCGAAACATGTCAGACTAGTCTACCCTTGTCTACGCTATGTTTTTAAAGCTTGTTGCCTAATTTTAAATGAAGAAATAAAGCTCCAGTTTGTTTTACCTACCCAGTTTCTTTTTGGTTGATTTGACAGGCTTTCTAGCCTGAATCAGAGTATCTATAACTGACTCAGGGAACCCACACTTTGATAGAATTAAGCATTCAATCTCCAAGCAGTCAGACGTAGAGAAACTAGATTTGGATGCTTGAACGGACCCTGTATTAGAAGATCCTGCCTCATTGGCAGTGTCCATGGTGGGACAAATGACATGTCCACTAGGTCTGCATACCAAGTCCTGTGTGGTCACACAGGCGCTATCAGAATCACTGAAGCCTTCTCCTGCTTGATTCTGGCGACCAGACGAGGGAGAAGGGGAAACGGTGGAAAAACATAAGCCAGATTGAAGGACCAAGGTGCTGCTAGAGCATCTATCAATACCGCCTTGGGGTCCCGGGACCTGGACCCGTAGAGAGGAAGTTTGGTGTTCTGACGGGACGCCATCTGATCCAACTCTGGGGTGCCCCATAGCTGAGTCAGCTGGGCAAATACCTCTGGGTGGAGTTCCCACTCCCCTGGGGGAAAGTCTGATGACTTAGAAAATCCGCCTCCCAGTTGTCTACTCCTGGGATGTGAATTGCTGAGATATGGCAGGAGAGATCCTCTGCCCACCTGATTATTTTGGTTACTTCCGTCATCGCTAGGGAACTCTTTGTTCCCCCCTGATGATTGACGTAAGCTACAGTCGTGATGTTGTCCGACTGAAATCTGATGAATTTGGCTGCAGCTAGTTGAGGCCATGCCTGAAGAGCATTGAATATTGCCCTCAGTTCCAGAATGTTTATCGGGAGAAGTGTTTCTTCCCGAGACCATAAGCCCTGAGCTTTCAGGGAGTCCCAGACCGCACCCCAGCCTAACAGACTGGCGTCGGTCGTTACAATGACCCACTCTGGCCTGCGGAAACATATTCCCTGAGACAGGTGGTCCTGAGACAACCACCAGAGAAGAGAATCTCTGGTCTCCTGGTCCAACTGAATTTGAGGAGACAAATCTGCATAATCCCCATTCCACTGTTTGAGCATGCATATTTGCAGTGGTCTGAGGTGTATCCAAAAGGGACTATGTCCATTGCCGCTACCATTAATCCGATTGCCTCCATGCACTGAGCTACAGATGGCCGAGGAATGGAATGAGGAACTCGGCAAGTAGTTAAAAGTTTCAACTTTCTGGCCTCCGTCAGAAATATTTTCATTTCTACTGAGTAAAAACCCAGACCTTGTTCTGCAATTGGAACTGGGTATATCACTCCCATCGTATGTAGATCTTCTACACAGCGTAAGAATGCCTCTTTCTTTGTCTGGTCTGTAGACAGACGAGAAATGTGGAACCTTCCCCTTGGAGGGGAGTCCTTGAATTCTAAAAGATATCCCTGGGAAACAATCTCTAATGCCCAGGGAACGTGAACATCTCTTGCCCAAGCCTGAGCGAAGAGAGAGAGTCTGCCCCCTACTAGATCCGGTCCCGGATCGGGGGATACCCCTTCATGCTGTCTTGGTAGCAGCTGCAGGCTTTTTGGCCTGTTTACCCTTGTTCCAGCCCTGGTAAGGCTTCCAGGTTGCCTTGGGCTGTGAAGCGTTACCCTCTTGCTTTGCAGCTGTAGAGGCTGAAGCCGGACCTCTCCTGAAGTTATGAAAGGAACGAAAATTAGCTTTGTTTCTAGCCTTAAAGGGCTTGTCCTGAGGGAGAGCATGGCCCTTTCCCCCGGTGATTTCTGAAATAAGCTCTTTCAATTCTGGCCCGAAAAGGGTCTTTCCCTTGAAAGGGATATTTAATAATTTAGTTTTTGATGACACATCGGCCGACCATGATTTGAGCCAAAGCGTTCTGCGCGCCATAATGGCGAAACCTGAATTTTTTGCCGCCAACTTAGCTAATTGCAAGACGGCATCTTTGATAAAAGAATTAGCTAGCTTTAGAGCCTTAATTCTATCCATAATTTCGTCATATGAGGACTCCGTCTGGAGCGACTCTTCCAGCTCCTCAAACCAGAAAGCCGCTGCAGTAGTTACAGGAATAATGCAGGCAATAGGTTGGAGAAGGAAACCTTGTTGAACAAAAATTTTCTTAAGTAAACCTTCTAATTTTTTATCCATAGGATCTTTAAAAGCACAACTGTCTTCAATTGGTATGGTTGTGCGCTTAGCAAGTGAAGAAACAGCCCCCTCTACCTTAGGGACCGTCTGCCGCGAGTCCCGCCTGGGGTCAGTTAAGGGGAACATTTTCTTAAAAATAGGGGGGGGGGGGACAAAAGGGACACCTGGTCTATCCCACTCCCTAGTAACAATATCCGCAACCCTTTTAGGGATCGGAAACGCATCAGTGTATACAGGGACCTCTAGGTACTTGTCCATTTTACACAATTTCTCTGGGACCACCATAGGATCACAATCATCCAGAGTGGCTAATACCTCCATGAGCAATACGCGGAGGTGTTCCAGTTTAAATTTAAACGCTAATGAATCTGACTCTGCCTGATGAGAAACCTTTCCTGAGTCAGAAATTTCTCCCTCAGACATCAAATCCCTCACCCCCACTTCAGAGTGTCGTGAGGGTACATCAGATAAGGCTACCAAAGCTTCAGACTGCTCATAATCTGTTCTTAAAACAGAGCTATCGCGCTTTGCAGGAAAAACTGGCAGTTTGGATAGAAAGGCCGCAAGGGAATTATCCATGACTGTCGCTAGTTGTTGTAATGTAATAGGGGCAGACGCAATAGAGGTACTAGGCATCGCTTGAGCGGGCGTAACTGGTTGTGACACATGGGGAGAGGTAGGCGGACTATCCTCATTACCTTCAGTCTGAGAATCATCTAGGCCCACACTTTTAAGTGCAGCAATATGATCTTTAAAGTGTATAGACATATTAGTGCAATTGGGACACATTCTGAGAGGGGGTTCCACCATGGCTTCTAAACACATTGAACAAGGATTATCCTTAGTGTCAGACATGTTTAACAGACTAGTAGCATACACAAGCAGGCTTGGAAAACACTTTAATTAAATAAAAAACACAATTTGAAAAAACGTTACTGTGCCTTTAAGAAATAAAAAGAGCACACAATTTTACAAAATAGTGAAAAATGCACCAATCCTTTTTCACAGTATGTACCTAAGGCTTTAATATGATTGCACAGCAAGTTTCAGAATGATTAACCCCTTAATGCCCAAACCGGAGCAGCCTAAATCCAACAACCGGTTAATTAACTACAGCACCTTGCCACAGCTTACTGCTGTGGCCCTACCTGCCCTTAGGGATCAGTTTTGGGGGAATAAAGCTTCTTCTAGGCCCTCAATCAGCAGCTGGACCCTCCATGTGAAGCAGCATGAAACAGTCTTTCAATTCTAAGTGCGCATCTGAGGCGCGCAATTAGGCCCCTCCCACTCCACTCCGGAGTTCTGAGGCCTACAAAAATCACTTCTAAGTGACTAAATTTATGCCATGTGGATAATAACCCCAGTAAAACACTCCAAAGTGCTTAAAAATGTGTCTCCAACGAGTATTTCCTAAATAAATAATCGATTGCCCTGCATTAGTGTCAACCAGCCTATTTAGCCCTGTCATGTAAGCATTCTATTCTATACTAAGTCTCAGAACATAGCTTACCCTCTCCACATGGGGATCTTGTCAGTCTTCTAGCATTATCTCAGTCTTGTCTAGAAATAAATAACTGAACATACCTCATTGCAGTCAAGCCTGCAAACTGTTCCCCCCAACTGAAGTTTTCTGGTACTCCTCAGTCCTGTGTAGGAACAGCAGTGGATTTTAGTTACAGCATGCTAAAATCATTTTCCTCTCAGCAGAATTCTTCATCACTATTTAAAAATAACAAACTTTTGATTGAAGATATAAAACTACAAATCTAACACCACATTCACTTTACCCTCCTGTAGAGAGACCCTAGTGCTTAGAGCCGGCAAAGAGAATGACTGGGGGGTGGAGCTAGAGTGAGAGCTATATGGACAGCTCTGCTGTGTGCTCTCTTTGCCACTTCCTGTAGGGAATGAGAATATCCCACAAGTAAAGGATGAATCCGTGGACTGGACACACCTTGCAAGAGAAATATACATTTTCAATTTAGATTTAACGCGGCCGAGTAAGCACAGGGAAACTTAAGGAGCGTTCTTGATATATTAAATATAATATATTTAAAAATATTAATAATCATATTTTACAGTATGTTTAATGATTTTTTATAAATATATATATATATATATATATATATATATATATACTTAATAAAAGGAAGGTGGATGGAAAATTAGCAGCAAAGACCAAGTGTTGAAGTGACGAGTGTACTCATTCACTTCGCAAAAATAGAAATAAATTTTCTTTAGCAATATTAGTATAAATACTTATGGTGCAGACCCATTAAATCACATTTAATAACATAGGCAAAGAGAGATAAATGGCACATAATAGTGACATTAATAAAGACTGGGGATACAGCACTCTTTTAAAAAAAAGGACAAAACACTTGTGTAGAATTACTATCAAAATAATGGTTTTATTGTGCAGCTTTCAGGTCCGGACCTATTCAGATCCACTTCGGCAAAGGCATGAGTTGTACAACCCTAACCAAAAATACAATTACAGGTGACTACACCCTCTATCAAAGATAACACACAATTATGTCAAACATTGGGCCGGCCCATATGATAACCCATGCTAGACGGAACTAGGAGATGTAAATTTCACAAGTAAAGCAAATAGCCAGTAGCAAAACAATGTGCTGTAGATGGAAGGGGAGTTCACTGGTATAAATCAGACCTTAGTAAGGTTTTAGTATCAACTGAAGTTAATTAGCAGTGACAAATTTCCATTCCAAAGTACAGTACTTGTCATCCATAACATGCATTAGTGAAGCGGTAGTAGAATGACAAGATAAAACAGCAAAGTAATAAACATTTACTTGTATTTACATTTACATAACATGCAGGCAGTGAAATACGTAGGTTATGTATTCCTTAAAGGGACATAATACTCTTTACAGTCCTCCAGACTAATACCTGTAAATTGGTGTTAAGTCCCAAGGAAAAATATAACGCCAACAGGTATGGTGCCCAATGTCAAAGGATTAAGCAAGTCATCGTTTTATAAGCAGTTACAAGCGGTATGCGGTTGTAAGCTAATAGCAAGGAAGACAGCTTTTAGTAGAAAAGTAAAGTTACTCGAGCATAGACAAGAGCATGCATATAGAGAGCAGTCAGGTTAGTGCAGCGTAAAATAACAGACAACATGAACAGCAGACATGCCAAGCTTAGGTAGAAAGGGTGCAGGAGGATACTTGTTTGTTGGAATAGTACCCCTCTGTCAACTGCACCTTCCAACTGCAGCCTTAAATTTACCCGCAACTTGGTTGGAACTTCCGCTCAAGTTAAAAGCATCTCTCTTACGGCTTCTTTACTTTAGAAAAGTAAGCGGTCATTCGTTGTCCTCCGGATATTTTCCTTTTTCACCTTGTCAGCATGCTTGTTTTTCCTTCCATTGGAACACTGTAACTCTACGGTTATTTCCTTACACTTTTTCTCTATTTCACTGCACTGATCAGCAAACAAACTCCACCGGCCAGCATGGATATCACGTGAGTCGGCTTCTCCAATCGCCAACACGTGTTTCACCCCCACGTCATCAAGGAGACGGTGCTTCCTCAGGGCATCCTTCGACATTGGGCACCATACCTGTTGGCGTTATATTTTTCCTTGGGACTTAACACCAATTTACAGGTATTAGTCTGGAGGACTGTAAAGAGTATTATGTCCCTTTAAGGAATACATAACCTACGTATTTCACTGCCTGCATGTTATGTAAATGTAAATACAAGTAAATGTTTATTACTGTGCTGTTTTATCTTGTCATGCTACTACCGCTTCACTAATGCATGTTATGGATGACAAGTACTGTACTTTGGAATGGAAATTTGTCACTGCTAATTAACTTCAGTTGATACTAAAACCTTACTAAGGTCTGATTTATACCAGTGAACTCCCCTTCCATCTACAGCACATTGTTTGGCTACTGGCTATTTGCTTTACTTGTGAAATTTACATCTCCTAGTTCCGTCTAGCATGGGTTATCATATGGGCCAGCCCACTGTTTGACATAATTGTGTGTTATCTTTGATAGAGAGTGTAGTCACCTGTAATTGTATTTTTGGTTAGGGTTGTACAACTCATGCCTTTGCTGAAGTGGATCTGAATAGGTCCGGACCTGAAAGCTGCACAATAAAACCACTAATTCTACACAAGTGTTTTGTCCTTTTTTTTTTAAAAGAGTGCTGTATCCCCAGTCTTTATTAATGTCACTATTATGTGCCATTTATCTCTCTTTGCCTATGTTATTAAATATATATATGATACTGTTCATGTAAAATGCATATCTATACCTATATGTCTATTGGAATAGATATGCAGGTATAGGTATATATATATATATATATATATGTATATATATATATTTATTTAAGAATAAATAGAACATATTCTGCTAGGTGAAGAACATTGGAATGTGAAATAATAATAATTCATGTCGAATTGAGTGCACTTGATTAATCTCTATCAGGTTAGTGTATGGCTGTTTTTTTTTCCGTTTTTCAGCTCCATTGAAGTCTATGGGAGACTACATTAACATGGTTGTGATAATAGTTTTTTGTGTGCATTGGGTTTAAAGTTATAGAAGATTGTACAGTATGTATTCCTGATTATTTCAATGGAGCTTTATCGTAACCTTTGTTAGAAACCCTTTTTTTTTACAACCATGTCTGGGGTTGGCTTTTTTTTTTAAATAATCAAAACTTAGAAAGCATGTTCAAAATCCCATTGCTTGCTATATCTAGTGCCTTATATGGTATATGGAATCGTTGTACACTGAAATTAAAAATAAATAAATTAAAAAGTATAACATAAAATATATGCTCCAATGTACAAAAGCTTTGTGCTTGCCCAAATACACAAAATAAATGCAATTCAGATTTTTTGTCCCTGTATATTGTTGATGGCATCAGCACTTTTTCAAAACTTCAATGAAAGATTTGGTACATGGCCAGAATAGTATCATTTGGTAGGTGTACGATGCACAGTTTACAGAGATTTTCATGTTAACAGCAGTCCAGGGCAATAGCTGAGGAGAAGATATTGCTGTTGATGTAGCTGTAAAGCAAACCGAGTGCAATCATTTTTCTAGAGCACTCCATGTTGACAGGAAACCAGAATCAGAAGGAAAAGGTGGCAGTGGTATTAGAATGCAGCTACCATATAGTTCAAAACTTAGCTGGAAAAGATGCGAAATGTATTAGTAACAAACAACAAAATAATGTGAAAGTGGCATTGACTGCAGGAACAACAATGCTTCAGAGGTAACATACAGAAAAAAACAGTGGCACTACTATTAAGATTAAAGGGAACGCAATGTGAAGATCTATTTCCAATTAGGAGTAGCAGAATTATCTACTCCTCAGAATTGTTGTATATTCTATCAAAGTAGGTGCTGTGTACTGGGAACAATTTACAGAAAAGCAGTACAAGACTGCAAAATGGTGTACAACTGAAAGCACTCAAATTCACTAATATAAATGCTTGAACATGTTTGCAACAAGTGGCCGATATTTTATAGGGAAATCTAATAATAAAATATAACGTTTATTAAGTAAAATTAATTTAAATGGACAAAAATGTTAAAAACCACAGGAATAATATTTAGACCTGAAATAGATACAATATGGTAACGTGGTAATAAGATGGAGCCACTATTGGTTGTAAGCAACTTTTCACTTCAGCCACTGCAGTATATAAGTATATCAGTGATCCTAGTAAAAATGACCTAGGATTTGGATGTCAATCCATAGTCTTTAATCCAACAATCACCTGATAGTCTTAATAATATCTAGTGTATAATAGTGGCCAAGGTGTGTAGTTTACACCTGGTAAATATAGATTTTATTGAGAGTAAAGTGTATGTATGTTTCTTGCACTTACATCATTACGTGCCCATGAGAGCTTAAATAGTGGGCAAATACCTATTGTGCCTATTTTATATATATATATATATATATATATATATATATATATATATATATACATATATATATATATAGATTCCTAGATTTGTACTAGAATTGAACTGGATTTGAATAGTCCTAGATAATATAATAGGGTTTTGTATGAAAACACTTTATCATTACTATATACTGTATAAGTGTAGTTTCCTCTATTGAGTATAGTATCTTTCTTTGTATCAATAGTGGTTGTGTTGATAGATTAAAAACTTGCTACATTGTCTGCAACACTAGCGTTGGTTATTTTATATGTTTAGGCCTCTAGTCATCATGGTCTGGCAGACCTGATCCGACACTGCGGATCAGGTCCACCAGACCTCACTGAATACGGCGAGCGATACGCTCGCCATATTCAGCATTGCACCAGCAGCTCACAAGAGCTGCTGGTGCAACACCGCCCCCTGCAGACTCGCGGCCAATGGGCCGCCAGCAGGGAGGTGTCAATCAACCCGATCATACTCGATCGGGTTGATTTCCGGCGATGTGTGTCCGCCTGCTCAGAGCAGACGGACAGGTTATGGAGCAGCAGTCTTTGTGACCGCTGCTTCATAACTGCTGTTTCTGGCGAGCCTGCAGGCTCGCCAGAAACATGGGGCATCACGCTCCATACGGAGCTTGATACATATGCCCCTTATTATTTCACTAGGTATACATAATCCTGGATAGTAAAATAGGGTTTTATATACAATAACGTTGTCAATACTCTCTATAAGCGTTATTGCCACTATTGAGTATATTAGTGATAAATTGGCTGTATTCCCTTTAGCAATAAACAGGAGAAAAAAAGTGTCTTTCTATGTGTCAACAACGGATTAAATAAACAGATTGAAAAGTTACTGTGTTCTCTGCACCACTGGCAAAAATCAAATCTGTAAATATATTATCCTATAGTCGTTGTATACGTTAGTTTAATAACTAGAATGCAACACATTCACTTAGACAATGAAACATAGAGATAAGAATTTAGTGAAGTTTAACAAACTCAATTTGTTACTTTCCCGTATCTATATTTATCTATATTAAAGTTAAGTGAATTAAATCATGAGGAGGTGTCTAATAGATCCTCCATTACATCAAGATCACCTAACTGTTGCATATTTAATTCAAGAGGTGTCTAATGTATTCTCCATTTCCACATTTTTACTAAAAGTGAATAAAGCAAAATTTATAAGCGATTCTGTTTACATAAATTTTAGCCTAAATGCAATGAGTTAACTGGATCCGCTAATGATTTAAAGTAAATTATTTTGGTCTAATTTTCCTGCATTATTAAAAAAGAGAGTAAAAGCCCATTAACTCCCCAACCTCCCCTGGGCTAAGATTCCTCAGGAACGCTGCCAGAAGCTGGTGTCTGGCTTTGCATCTCCTTTGCAGTGGGTCATAACAGTTAAATGGGTGCTCTACTAAATACTAAAGAAGCTTTCCATGAAAGCATTGAATAATTTTGAGACTGCAGAATTCATTAAAAGTTGCATTTTCAGTTGAATTTGGAGAAACCACTTGAAGCATTCATTGTGTTGAGCTATTTTAATTGCTTGTTTGATTTGTTCATTGCAGACAGCTGAAATTCTGTAAATTTTGACAATAAACCTGATTTGTAATGGTGGTTGAATAATTTTGATTACAACTATATACATACACAATATATATATACATATATATATATATATATATATATATATATATATATATATATATATATATATACATATATATATATATATATTAAATTTGTGTATGTAAATATGTATATTCATATATGCATATTTATATATATATAAACTAAACAATAGACAGTGAAGTCTCACAATTTTTTCAAAACTCGCCAATTTAATTAGCGTCTAAGGGATGTTTCTCCCCTTCTTCAGAACAACAAATGATGCAAAACACCCTCTTAAATAAAGAAAAAAAAATACATAGTGATTACCTCCTCCCCTCTGTGAAGGCGCCAAAAAATCAAGCATTACAAACACTGAAAAAATCGCCAAACCGGAAGTAGTGTTACAAACCACTTCCGGTCCGGAGTTACAGAGATCAGCAAGTCTTAAACTGTAACAGATATATATCAAATTCACTCGAATGTAAACCGGTACAATATATGCACAGAAAATAGTTTTAAAACATTAGAGTTCTGGGTCGAGTAATAAAAGCTTACACGGAAGTAATGTAACACTTGTCAAACTGGAAGTGGGGCATGTTACAGTGATATAACCTAAACAAAGCCAATCGCTACACGCTCAATATTCAATATCGAATCATGTGAACTATTAATGCTAATAGCAAAATATAGTGTGAAACTATTCACAAAATGAGCTCATAAAAGGTATGTAAATTAATGTGAAGAAATGTGTAACATGTAAAAGCAGTGTTTTAATGCTCACAGAATAATATAAACGTCTAAACATATAAACAAAGCAATTTGCTACTGTCTGTGAACAACAGACTCACTAAGAGTATTTGTAGTGGTGTGTGAAGTGAATTAAATTATAAACTTGGTACATTGTACTAAATGTACACATATCATACACTGCTGTTGAGTACACTGGTACATATCCAAAAGGGGTTACTTGGCAGAAAGTTGTCTCATGTGGATAACACAACTGAGGTATAGTTATATATAAATAACCTAAGTGTAGAGCCAATGTGGGTGTTAAAAGGGTACTATTTGCAGAGAATATATAAATTCTGTGATAAATAGGGTCCACTCCAGGGTCTATAAATCTCTGGGGTAGAACCAATAATGGGTGTAATTATGCATATACCTGATGTCTAAAGGCATCAAGGCACCTGCAACACACCCATACATGGATGATAATTCTGCTGCCCAAAACCCATCAGCACAAATTAAGCTGTGTTTACATAAAACTACCTAAATCTGGCAAAGAGTTTAAATCCCTTTGGAACAATAGTGTCCAGTCTCAGAATCCATGCTGCCTCTTTCTCCTGAGAAGCATTTAATTCCTGTTTCCACCTCTCAGAGGTTTCAGGATGTGGTCAATCAGGATCACTCTTAATGAAGCCCAAAGGTGTTTCACTTCCATCCAGTGGTGTGCCGCCACCGGTTGGTCTGATTGTCCCTTTTCAATGGCCTGCCTCATGGCCATCCAGTGGTTTGCCATGCATTCCCTTAATGTCCCTTGGGTCTTCCCAATGTAGTGTTTCCCACATGGACAAAATAACATGTACACTACATATTCCATGGTGCATGCAAACAGGTGTATAATATGTATTAATACTTTCCCCTTCTGGTGAACCGCAGCCGTCCCACAGTCTCTCCCAAGGTCTGTGTGAATATATCAGGTGTGCTAGCTGGAGGCGCTGGTTCAGCTTGTATCAGTCGTTGGTATCTTCCTTTCCTTATCTTCCTCGGTTGTATAACTCTAGGTGCAAAACCTCTCAGAGGTTTCAGGATGTGGTCAATCAGGATCACTCTTAATGAAGCCACAAGGTGTTTCACTTCCATCCAGTGGTGTGCCGCCACCGGTTGGTCTGATTGTCCCTTTTCAATGGCCTGCCTCATGGCCATCCAGTGGTTTGCCATGCATTCCCTTAATGTCCCTTGGGTCTTCCCAATGTAGTGTTTCCCACATGGACAAAATAACATGTACACTACATATTCCATGGTGCATGTCATAGAATGTAGGATGGTGTACTTCTCGATGTTGTGTGGGTAGTTAAACTTTTTGGTGGCAATAAGACTATTGCATGTAGTGCAGTTTGGGCACCTATTACAGCCCCTGATGTTGGGTTTGGTGGCATTTTCATATGAATTTACAGGATCAGTTCTGACCAGGAGATCACGGATATTGGCATTGCGTTTATATCCCACCATGGGGCGATTGATTTGGCAAATGTCAATTTTGGATCAGAATGTAGAATAGTCCAGTGTTTTTTTTTTAGCTATTTGGCCCAATTGTGCTGTATTAGGAGCAAATGTGGTGGTCATAATCAATTTTGATTCTTTATCTTTGTTGACAGTCAGCATTTGAAGGACATTGTCTTGAGTAAGTCCCTTGGTTTGTTTAAAGAGGGGATCAATCACTTTCGGTTTGTATCCTCTATTGAGGAATTTTTTTCTTCATGTCTAATCATTGTGAGACCTCTAACTCTGTGTTGGAATTGTTTCTAATTGCACGAATTAACGAAGGGAGCATTACCTTTGTTAGTGAGGGTGGATGGCAACTTTCAGCTCTAAGGAGGGAATTACTGTCTGTAGGTTTTGGGCATAATGTGGTTTCAAGCCTGTCTAACTTCTTAGTGATTAACAGATCTAAGCATTGTATAGAAGTTGTGCTGTAGTTCATCTTAAATCTTACTGTGATCGGTGTAGTGTTATATTGGTTAAACCACTTGTGTAGGCTGTTCTCATTGCCCCTCCACACTAATATAATATCATTGATGTATCTCCTGTAAAAAATTACAGAAGATACATTCCGAGACCACAGATATTCTTTCTTAAAACTTGCCATAAAGATATTGGCATAGGCTGGGGTCATATTTTACCCCATTGCCGTGTCGAACGTTTGGAGAAAGAATAATTTTTCAAATTTTAAATTGTTTTTCTTCAAACAGAATTCAAGTAGTTGCTATAAGTATTCAATAGGTGGATCTACATATTTATCAGTCATTTTAAGTGTTTTTTTTTACATCTATCAAGCCAATGTCTGTCTGTTTATGTTATTATTATTATTATTATCAGGTATTAACTATAAACATAGGCGGTATATAAGAAAACATTTATAGGAATCAAATAGGTTAAGGGCCTTGCCGAGAGTTGCACTGTTGTAGTCGGCTCTTATGAAGGTGATCTACAAACAGCTGGGCTCATAAGCTTACATGCTAAGGGATTCAAGGGGATAACAATGAAGTTAGGAAAGGATAGTTTAGGTTGTATGCATCTCTGAATAGTAAAGTCTTTAGGGAGCGCTTGAAGCTTTCAAAACTAGGGGAGAGTCTTGTGGAGCGAGGCAGAGAGTTCCATAAGATGGGAGCCAGTCTAGACAAGTTTTGTCACCGGGAATGTGAGGAGGGAACAAGAGAGGAGGAGAGTAGGAGATTCTAAACATAAAGAAGGTGACGGGAGGGAGAGTATCTGGAGACAAGGTTTAAAATGTAGGGAAGAGTATATGTGTATACATGTTATGCTAATTGGTGACATGTGTGCAGTTAACCTGTTGTGCTCCAAAAGCATAGATATGTGTGTGTATGTCTTCTTTTGAACAAAGGCATTATCCCTGTATTGGACATGTTTGCTTATTGAGTAATTGATTACACTCATTTGTATTAGTGTAAACGTGCTAGTTATTATTATGTTTTTTTTAACTTGAATTAATTAAGCTGGTAACCTTTGTATCTATTTGGTGATGTTGCTTCCTAATGTCATCCAATATGGCAGGTGGTGATTTCAGTGTGCTTTCCCCATGCACAAAACCAACGTGACATTAGAACAGGCAATTAGTGCTGACTCTTAAATAACTCCACGTGTATGAGCACATTGTTATTTATATGAAAGACATTAACTAACTCCCTCTATCTGTGAAAAATTGTCAAATGCATTCAGGTATGCGGCAGCCTTCAAGGGCTCAGAAATTAGAATATGAGCCTACCTAGGTTTAGCTTTTGACAAAGAATACCAAAAGAACAAAGCAAATTTGATGATAAAAGTTAATGAGAAAGTTGTTTACAATTACATGCCCTATCTGAATCATAAAAGTTTAATATGGACTTTACTATCCCTTTAAGGGATCAATAAAGTTGTTAAAGTATAATAATGGAGATCAATGTAAAAACAGCAACATAGCTGTATTATATGGCTCTTTAAAAAGTAAAGAAAATAAAATCAGCAGCCACAAAAGGTTCTTTCTTTTTCTATGCTAGTTTTATTTAATTTTGCTTCTAGTTTAGTTTAGTTTTACTAATGGGTTTAAATGGGATTAATACAGTGGTCTAGATTATATAAATCTAATTCTTTAAAATGCAGCTTCTGCTTCTACTAGGTCAAAAAGATGCCTTGCAAGAAGAAATTGCCATTATAAATGTTGTAGTTCTGTTTACAAAAGAGAAAACAAAAATTCTAAAGTAAATAAAACAAACTCTCTTTTGTCATTAATATTTGAATTGTCCTCTGCAAAATGAGAATTCATTCAAACAATTCATAAAAAAATATTATTGTTCGCTTTTTTACAAAAAAATGCATCTCACCACTATTATAGAAACATAGAAACTTAGATATTGACGGCAGATAAGAGCCATAGGCCCAGCAAGTCTGCCCGATATTACCTAACAGTATTAAATTATCTACTTTGTAGGATAGCCTTATGCTTGTCCCATGCATTTTTAAAGTCCCCCACAGTGTTTGTCGCTACTACCACTTGTGGAAGTTTATTCCATAAATCAATCACTCTTTCTGTAAATAAGTGCTTCCTCAAATTACTCCTGAATCTACTACCCTTTAGCTTGAGCTCATGACCCCTTGAGCTTGAGCTCATGACCCATTATGTATTTTGATGGGCCCTAGCAACTTTTGCTTTAGTTGGTCCCTTTCTCCATAAAAATAAATAAATAAAAAATTCAAAATAAAAATTATATTTTATGACAGAATTGGAATTTGGATGACAACAATCCAAGCTGGATTATTTTTGTCTTTATACGGGCGCATTTGTCTGTATCCCACTTATTGAGAGAAGAAAACTGCTCTGAGTTTTGAATTATATTCATGATTATACAGTTGCATTTGTGTGTATCCCACTTATTGTGAGACGTAAACTGTTCTGAGGCTACGTGGGCTAAAGAGGGCTCACTAAAGAGGGCTGGGGGGATACCAGATGAACCTGGATTATGGCTTGCATTCTCAATTGTGAACTTCACTCCATGATCTGAGGCTGAGCCTTTTGTGCTGTGTTTTCTGACACTGCAGTCATAAAATGATAGACAGTGTCCCTGACTAATATAGACAGGGAGGAAGTCTGAGACAGACTGTGGGAAATAGGCACCTTGCCTTGGAACTCCAGGATTTCAGGACGTGTATTATAAGTAATTTCATCAGTACGTTATTCTCTATTGAAGTTAGGGATTTCAGATTTTTAAACATTTTTGTAGGCACCAATGACTATGAAAACTGTGTCTTATGGGTTAGTCAACAATGTTGCCACTTCAGAACCTGATGAGCAGTCTCAAAACCAAAACTACTAAAAAATTAAAAGAAAATAATTGTATATAAAACGTGATAGTAGGTTAATCATTTCTAACAATATCACATTTGCTCTGGTTTTCTTTCAGGTTAATCTGCTTTAATATCATCATTGTTTGATCTATTTATTTAGGGCTAGATTACAAGTGGAGCACTAAATTATCAAGCACCCGCAAACGGGCACATTTACCAGCTGTGACAAGTGCCATTACACTGCGGTCTATGGGAACTGTGTGTTCCCAGTAAATATATATGTATATGCTTATATATGTAATGTACCCCTCCAGACAAAGGAGACAGTAAAATTACAATCAGAATCAGGAAAGATTCCAGCACAGCCAACCACAGAGATTTTGAGGATGCAGGGGATACTAGTTTCCCCTAAGACGGATCTCTAGGTGGTCAATCTGTCATCCTTTAAACTCAATGCAGCTCATATGAGTGTTTTAAAAAAAGGTTTATCATTTTGTCCTACTAACAATCTTGACAAATTTAATTTTCTAAAAGATCTTCACCTGTTTGCTAGGCAAATTGTACTTTCACAAATTATGAAAGGGAAAATCAAACATTTAGTTGAAGATGTTGCATTGAGTAAGGAGGACAGACTTGCAATACAGGACCTTGAAGATCTCTTGCTGGAGGGAAAGGGCGGTTGTATGCCCTCTTCAAAACATGAGACAAATGTTCCCCAAATTAAAGGGACACTGAACCCAATTTTTTTTCTTTCATGTTTCAGATAGAGCATGCACATTTAAGCAACTTTCTAATTTACTCCTATTATAAATTTTTTCTTCGTTCTCTTGCTTTCTTTATTTGAAAAAAGAAGGCATCTAAGCTATTTATTTGGTTCAGGACCATGGAAAGCTCTTGTTTATTGGTGGGTGAATTTATCCACCAATCAGCAAGAACAACACAGTGTGTTCATCAAAAATGGGCCGGCATCTAAACTTACATTCTTGCATTTCAAATAAAGATACCAAGAGAATGAATAAAATTTGATAATAGGAGTAAATTAGAAAGTTGCTTAAACTTGCATGCTCTATCTGAATCATGAAAGCAAAAATTTGGGTTCAGTGTCCCTTTAAGGCACTTTCCAACTTTAGACCAAAGTCTAAATATATGCCCCAGCTCTCTATGGTACCTGCTGTTAATATCTTTGTGAAGCAGGTAGAAAAAGACATTCACAATCTTCCAAATTTTGGCCTAGTGAATGATAACTTATCCAAAGCTGAAAGAAAAGCCATGAATGAACTGATGAATGCAAAAGAGGTGGTCATCAAACCAGCAGACAAAGGTGGCAACCTTGTCATCTGGGATGAGAAAAAGTATACCCTTGGGGCAAAAGACAGTTACTAGATAAAGATCAATATCAACGCCTCACCTTTAGTCCTATCTCCTCCTTACAATCGTCCCTTTACTAAATGCTAAATGATGCAAAAATTGATGGCACCATAAGTCTTGCAGAATTTAAATATATGTACCGAGTTCCCAGTGATGCCAGTTTTTTTACTGTATCCCTAAAATTCATAAAAATCCAGTCAATCCCCCAGGGAGGCCTATTATAGCCGGTATAGGGAGACTCACTGAGAACCTGGGTAATTATATTGAATTTTTCTTGGACCCTTCCTTAATATCATGCCCTCCTTTGTGCTTGATACATCTGACTTCCTGCGCAAAATTGATGGCTTATCCATCCCACAGGGAGCACTACTTGTATCATTGGATGTAGAAGGACTATATTTGTCCATCCCCCACAGAGCTGGTGTACAAGCTTGTGAGCAGTTTCTGATGACAAGGGGACAGTCCTTTCGACAACATACAAACTTTATAGTCCAACTATTAACTTTTGTTCTAAACAATAACATATTCATGTTTGATGGTAAAAATATACAAACAACCGAGAGGGACAGCAATGGGCACTACATGTGCCCCTACGTATGCCTGTCTTCACTTGGGCTCATGGGAGATGAATGAAGTGTATCAAAACCCTCTCTTTGAGAAGAACATCCACATGTGGCTACGCTATGTGGATGACATCTTCATATGGAAGGGTTCAGTTGAAAATCTAAAAGATTTTGTCAGTAATTTGAATCAAAATGACAGAAACATTACTCTCACCCTACAGTATAGTAAGGAGGAACTTGCATTCCTAGATATAAAAGTGAGGGTAGAGAGAGGTACTCTAATATCAGAGAACTATCGTAAGGAGACTGCAACTAATATTCTCCTTTTAGCTACAAGCCATCATCTTACCCATCTAAAGAGAGGCATCCCCAGAGGACATTTTCTAAGACTGCATAGAAATTGTTCCTCTAGAGAAAAATACATCAAACATGCTACTGAAATGGAAAAGCACTTCATAGAAAGAGGATACTCAAAATGACAAATAAAATGGACAAAAAAGGATTCAGGACATATCAATAGAGACAGTCTGCTATCCTCAAAAGAGAAAAATGTAGATACAAAAATCAGACTTATCACTGAATTTAATTGCCATTTGAGTGGCCTACAAAATATACTCACTAAGAACTGGAATGTTCATATAAGTGATGAAAATATCACTCGTGAAGTAGGAGAATTCTCGGCTAGGTATTAACCATGTTACATATGGTTGTATGCAAAAGGCATTGAGTAGATGCATCTAAATTCACCTGTCAGTAGGGGCGTATCATTCAAAATGCTATAAGAAGCGAGATTTTCAATCTTCAGCATCCGCCCTGACGAAGCGTAGCCTCACCCAAGATGAGGGGGTGAAATGCACGTCGCCATAAGCTGACCAACCAGGTGACCCTGAGTACCGATTACAGCACTGCTTGAACTTGCAGCAAGTTGTTTCTTCAGCTTGAATTTGGACAAGCACCTGTTTGTTTTTCCATAACAGGATTCTACAGCTACAGCAGTCTTGGAAAGAAGGTGTAGTATGTTGATGTTACACACTATTTGAAACATTCTCTAAGACTGCATAGAAATTGTTCCTCTAGAGAAAAATACATCAAACATGCTACTGAAATGGAAAAGCACTTCATAGAAAGAGGATACTCAAAATGACAAATAAAATGGACAAAAAAGGATGCAGGACATATCAATAGAGACAGTCTGCTATCCTCAAAAGAGAAAAATGTAGATACAAAAATCAGACTTATCACTGAATTTAATTGCCATTTGAGTGGCCTACAAAATATACTCACTAAGAACTGGAATGTTCTTATAAGTGATGAAAATATCACTCGTGAAGTAGGAGAATTCTCGGCTAGGTATTAACCATGTTACATATGGTTGTATGCAAAAGGCATTGAGTAGATGCATCTAAATTCACCTGTCAGTAGGGGCGTATCATTCAAAATGCTATAAGAAGCGAGATTTTCAATCTTCAGCATCCGCCCTGACGAAGCGTAGCCTCACCCAAGATGAGGGGGTGAAATGCACGTCGCCATAAGCTGACCAACCAGGTGACCCTGAGTACCGATTACAGCACTGCTTGAACTTGCAGCAAGTTGTTTCTTCAGCTTGAATTTGGACAAGCACCTGTTTGTTTTTCCATAACAGGATTCTACAGCTACAGCAGTCTTGGAAAGAAGGTGTAGTATGTTGATGTTACACACTATTTGAAACATTCTGTTTATGACTTCACCAAGCACAAGTTCTATGTGCCTATGTTAATGAAGTGTTACTTTGTTCACTTTGAATTTGGAGCTGCATAATTTTGAAAAGAGTGCTGAAGTCCTTGTCTTTTTGGAAATAATTATTTTTTTATTTCCATCTCTTACTTTTAATTTTCTTGATATATTTTTTTAAGGGTCTGCACAGCTAGCTGAATTCTTTTTTGGTAAAGGTATGAATATATGTTCTACATTACCCGTATAGCCCATAAAGCTAGCAATTGCTTCCCACTTTGTCACTTTGCTTGAATATATATATATATATATATATATATATATATACATGTATATATATATATATATATATATATATATATATATATACAGTATAGTTCTTAATATGTGTATATACACATATTAACACACATATATATATATGTATATAAGCATATACATATATATATTTACAATTTGCTACCATCAATGCGTGACTTACTCACTTTGCTACACTATGTGAGAATGAGACTCTCATTGGAGCCTATGGAAGAGAACTTACACAGTTCCCATAAAGTGCAATGTAAAGGCACTTTTCAGTGCCATTTTTTCTCTAACACCCCACTCCCACCAACTGTACCCTCATAATACTGACTAGTGCAGTTATTTTATTAAAAAATAAAGATGCTTCTATCTTTTTTTTTTTTTTTTTTTTTTAATACACTACATTTTATTCGTGGGGCATTTAGGGCATATTTATAAAATTAACCAGAGATCTGATTAACCAATAAATAACCTTTGTCTAAAAAAGTCTCAGATCTATCTATCTATCTATCTATCTATCTATCTATCTATCTATCTACAGTATATAGCAACTACATTATAAACCACTCATATTAAAGAAACAGAGTAGTGAGTAAATATCAGGGCATATTTATTAAACCTTGATACAATGATAAAAATAAAATAAAAAAAAGTTTATATCATAATAAGGAAATCAGTAAAATATACACATCAACTAATTATCATAACTGTGCATTTACATTTTTTTTTTTAACTAAACATTAAAAAACACAATATAAGTGGATATCAATGGGCAAAGATTTTCATACAACTATATGAATGCACACAATCAGACTAACAAGTGAAATATCAGTTCAAAAGGGAAAAAGTTGAAGCTTGTTTGGTAAATGCTCTAAATAGCCTAAAAAGAAAAGTAGACAGTTCAAAAGCATCAAACTATATATATATATATATATATATATATATATATATATATATATATATATATATATATATATATATATATATATAATCTATGTTGTCAAATTAACCTGAGTATGGCAGTTTGTAATGACACCTATTTTATTGGACTAACATGATATTTAAAAGACAAGCATTTGAGTATGTACTAGTACTGCACTAATATAGCTAACCCAATCTACATATAAAATCTGTTTATGTGTCTGTGTGTATTCACTTTGGGAACACCTTTGTTGTTTAAGGGTGGAATGTTTGCTTTCAAGTATTTGCTTCTTTCTACATTTTTTATGTTAACCTTTCAATGAAACAGGCAAATCCATTAGTTAGAGTGCCTCTTTGCAGAAACATTATTTCAAATGGAAAGACAGGTTCTTTGCCCAAAATTATGTTAAAATTGGAAAATGAATTACGCAAGTGACTTTGAATGTATAATATGATAATAAAGATGGAAAAATGTTTGAAATTAAATTTGAGTAGTAGAAATAAAGTTATTCTGAAAATGAATTTCTACTATTGAATCATTTTATAGAACAAATAATATATTTAGATAGACACATTATTGTGAATATGTGTGTGTATGTATGTGTGTATGCGTGTGTGTATGTGTCTATGTATGTGTGTGTGTGTGTTTGTATGTATGTATGTGTGTGCATGTGTGTGTTGGTGTATATGTGTATATGTATGTGTGTATGTATGTACGTACGTACGTGCGTGTGTAAGTATGTATGTGTGTGTGCATGCGTGTGTGTGTATGAGTTTCTATGTATGTATGTGTGTGTGTGTGTGCATGCGTGTGTGTATGTGTCTATGTATGTGTGTGTTTGTATGTATGTATGTATGTCTGTGTGTTTGTGCGTATATGTATCTATGTGTGTGTGTGTGTATGTATGTATGTGTGTGTATGTGTGTGTGCATGTGTTGGTGTATGTATTTGTGTGTGTGTATATGTATGTGTGTGAGTGTGTATGTGTATGGTATGTATGTGTATTTAAATATCTATGTAGCAGTGTGTGTGCGTATGTTTGTGTGTGTGTGCCAAAAATTGATATGAGAGTTCATAATGAAAAAGTGTAAAATTTTAAAAATGAATATTTTCCACACCAAAGGTCCTATCTTATCACCAAACGTATGCTTGTAGTGTAACCCAAGGAAATATATTAAAAACAAAGAAACAGAGGGCTCCACAATAATGTGTTATCTTAAGGTTACACTTTAAATGGTAGATAAAGCAATTGTTATTTTTTTCATAGTATAACTAACAAATTAATGTCGGTTCTCTTTGGCTCACATTGAGTTCAGTGACTATGGGGATCAATATCTAAATGCCAGTTTTGTTAGAGAAAGGTATACAATGATCTGTGCCAGTGAGGTAGCTCAGTTGCTAAATTCCCTGACTACAAAAAAGCCTGTTAAAAATTCCAAGGTCACAGGTTCAAATACCAGCAGGGCCAGTCCTTCATCCTTCAGAGGTTGATAAAATGAGTACCATTAAATTGGTTAATATTAACAACTATTACTACTCAGCTGCCGATTTGGTTAATTCTGAGTGCTGAAAAAGCGCTTTGAGTCCCTCTGGGAGAAAGGCGCTATATAAATGCTAGCTGTTATTATGATCGAACGTATATAATGATCTAACATAAGTTGAGAATCCAAAATTTCTGTGTTATCGGAAAGAAATCAAATGTTAATTATGGATTCAAAGATTGCTCAAAATATTTATTAAATTATACACATAGGGCTAGATTATAAGTGAGGCGCAAATGGTTTTGTGCTAGTGTAATCATGTTTTTGCAAGTCATTTTCATTGTGCTAATATTACAAAAGGAGAGAAAACCATTTCGGGGGGTAGTTATCAACGTGTCAACTTTCCTGCCTTCGCCGGCCCAATACGCCAGCCTAAGCTCGCCTCACATCGCCCCCGCGGACCTGAAAAATTTCGCCTAAGTTATCAAATAAAGCTGTCAAAAAGCCTTAATCTTTATTAGTTTGTCTTTAACCCCTTAATGACCAAGGACATATGCCACACGTCCTCAAAAAAAATACAGTTAATGACCGAGGACGTGTGGCGTACGTCCTTTGTCTGGAAAACAGCTGGAAGCGATCCTGCTCGCTTCCAGCTGCTTTCCGGTTATTGCAGTGATGCCTCGATATCGAGGCATCCTGCAATAACCCCCCTTGGCCATCCGATGCAGAGAGAGCCACTCTGTGGCCCTCTCTGCACCGGACATCGGTGGCCGGTATCGTTGGTGGGTGGGAGCAAGTCTGGGAGGTGGGTGGGCGGCCATCGATGTGCCGAGTGGAGTGGAGGGGGGCGGGAGCGCGCGCGTGCACAGGGGGCGGCGGGCGGGCGCGTGCACGGGGCGGGAGCGGGAGGGAACCGCTACACTACAGAAAAATAAACTTTCAAAAGTAAAAAAATAAAACGTTTTGAAAGCTGTAAATAAACAGCTAAGGGATCTGGAAGGCGTGGGGGGTTGATCTTGGGGGGGGGGGGGAAGCTACACTACAGAAAAGGGCATTTTTTAAAAAAAAAAAAAGGCACATTTTTTTACTAAACTGGGTACTGGCAGACAGCTGCAAGTACCCAAGATGGCGCCCATTAAGGCAGAGGGGGAGGGTTAGAGAGCTGTTTGGTGGGGGATCAGTGAGGCTGGGGGCTAAGGGGGGATCCTACACAGCAGCATATGTAAATATGCTAAAAAAACACAAAAAAAGCCCAAATATAGCTTTTATTTTAGTACTGGCAGAGTTTCTGCCAGTACTTAAGATGGCGGGGACAATTGTGGGGTGGGGGAGGGAAGAGAGCTGTTTGGGAGGGATCAGGGGGTATCATGTTTCAGGTGGGAGGCTGAGCTCTACACTAAAGCTAAAATTAACCCTGCAAGCTCCCTACAAGCTACATAATTAACCCCTTCACTGCTAGCCATAATACACGTGTAAAATGCAGCGGCATTTGGCGGCCTTCTAATTACCAAAAAGCAACGCCAAAGCCATATATGTCTGCTATTTCTGAACAAAGGGGATCCCAGAGAAGCATTTACAACCATTTGTGTCATAATTGAAAAAGCTGTTTGTAAATGATTTCAGTGAGAAACCTAAAATTGTGAAATATTTTAAGTTTTTTTTAATTTGATCGCATTTGGCGGTGAAATGGTGGCATGAAATATACCAAAATTGGCCTAGATCAATACTTTGGGTTGTCTACTACACTACACTAAAGCTAAAATTATCCCTAATAGCTCCCTACATGCTCCATAATTAACCCCTTCACTGCTGGGAATAATACACGTGTAGTGCGCAGTGGCATTTAGCGGCCTTCTAATTACTAAAAAGCAATGCCAAAGCCATATATATCTGCTATTTCTGAACAAAGGGGATCCCAGAGAAGAATTTACAACCATTTAAGCCAGAATTGCACAAGCTATCTGTAAATAATTTCAGTGAGAAGCCAAAAGTTTGTGAAAAAAATAGTAAAAAAGTGAACGATTTTTTATATTTAATTGCATTTGGCGGTGAAATGGTGGCATGAAATATACCAAAATGGGCCTAGATGAATACTTTGGGATGTCTACTAAAAAAAATATATATACATGTCAATGGATATTCAGAGATTCCTGAAAGATATTAGTGTTCTAATGTAACTAGCGCTAATTTTGAAAAATAATGGTTTAAAAATAGCAAAGTGCTACTTGTATTTATGGCCCTATAACTTACAAAAAAGCTAAGAATATGTAAACATTGGGTATTTCTAAACTCAGGACAAAATTTAGAAACTATTTAGCATGGGTGTTTTTTGGTGGTTGTAGATGTGTAACAGATTTTGGGGGTCATAGTTAGAAAAAGTGTGTTTTTTTCAATTTTTTCCTCATATTTTATAATTTTTTTTATAGTAAATTATAAGATATGATGAAAATAATGGTATCTTTAGAAATTCCATTTAATGGCGAGAAAAACGGTATATAATATGTGTGGGTACAGTAAATGAGTAAGAGGAAAATTACAGCTAAACACAAACACCGCAAAAATGTAAAAATAGCCTTGGTCCAGAAAATGGAAAAGTGCTGTGGTCATTAAGGGGTTAAGAAGATCCTTCCTTTTACAAACATCAGCCTGTGTCCTTGCTCTTTTTATAACTCTATTTGAGTACCCTCTCTCTTTCAGTTGTTGCGTCAATAAATCACACTCTGTGTTTTATTGCTACAGTTTCGATTTCGATTTACCCTCACAAATTGACCCATCACAATAGCGAAGGGTGTATGGGCTGGATGGTTACTTGTTGCATGCAGTATTCTATGTTATTGGTTTTCGATAAAGTTGACATTCTATTCTGTTTCCCTCCCCTAAAAGGGTAACATCCAGATAATTTATCTGATGTTCATAAAATTTCATGGTGAATCTTAAATCCACCTTGTTATCATTAAGAAACTCAAAAAATGCCCCTGCATCTTCTTTACTGCCTGTACAATTTAAAATCTGATCATCTATAAACCTTTTATAGACTTTAATATTTAACCTGAATGGATTCTTATCTCCAAAAATGTGGACAGCCTCCCACCAACCTAAAAACAGATTGGAGTATGAGAGGTCAAATTTTGCCCCCATCACCATCCCACATTTCTGGAGATAAAACTGCCCACCAAAATTTAAAAAATTATGCTCCAACAGTTAGCGTGTTGCATACATAAAAAATTCCCATTGTTCCTGGGAAAATTCAGTATCAGAAATCAAAAAGCTATTAATAGTCTCCAAACCATATTCATGGTGGATAGTAGAGTAGAGTGAAACCACGTCTATGGTTAAGCAACCATAGTACGACTTCCACTACACATCTTGCATGATTCTAAGTAGGTGTTTAGTGTCTCTAAGATGACTTTCCAGCCTCTTAACCATTGGTTGGATGACAGAGTTAACCCATTCAGAGAGGGGTTCAAGCATTGACCCGATCCCTGACACTATCGGTCTCCCCTTAATAACTTCAAGGGACTTGTGCACTTAAGGTAGATGGTGGAAGAGGGGTGTTCTTGGATGTTGTACATACAAATATTCCCCTTTTTTAGGGTCTATAAACCCTATCTCCACTTCCTCATCCACCATCGGCATCACCTGTTGCTGATATAGTCTTGTAGGGTCAGATCTTAGTTTTATATAGGTATCATTGTCTTCAAGTTGACATAGAGTCTCTGAAATATAGTCCTATTTTAAGAGGACAAGGGTACTACCGCCTTTGTCCGCTTTCTCTATTACCAAATTCTTTGTGTTCTTACAGGAGTTAATGCTTGTCTAAGACCTTTATTTAAATGCTGCTTGCTCTGGGAAACTGTATTACTTAGTTCAGTAAGTTCCCTCTCTGCACTCTTAGGGAAGAGTTCCAAAACAGAACCCCTACTCTGAATTGGGTAGAAAGCTGACTTGCTAGTAAATGATTTGGTGATTTTGCATCCCCCACTCTACTTATCTTCTCCACAGCTGGAGTGTTTAATATCTTCTATGATATCCTCAAAATCTTGCAGACAGTAAAGATCAGTAAAACCCAGTGTATCTCCTTTCTCTAATCTAATACTCTCATCCTTTTCACTGTCAACAGAGGTAAAATTATCTTTGAGGGGAGCGTCATGAAAATGTCTTATCAAAGTTAAATTGCTCACAAATTTTTCAGGTCTATAAGTGTGTCAAAAAGCCTAAAGTCATCATCAGGTACATACCCTAGTCCTAGATTTAATACTCTCTATTCAGCTGGAGATAGCTCCTGTCCTTAGACATTAATAACATTGCCCACTAGATGTATCCTTTTTCCCTGCTCTGTATATTGAACCTCAGAGGGGATATTTATTTCTGGGTTCTTAGCATATATCTGTCCCTGCCAGTCTGTTCTCTTTTCCCTCCCACCCCCTTTGTTTCCTTCATTTTCTAAATTAAAAAACTGCTGCATGGTTCTCAGTTTGTCATCTGCATCATTAGGAACACTTTTCGTTTCCTTAGCATGTATATATACTGATCTTTGCTGTCTGCAGGATTTGGAGGATATCATAGAAGATATTACACACTCCAGCTGTGGAGAAGATAAGGAGATTGGTGGAGGTGAAATCACCAAATCACTTACTAGCAAGTCAGCTTTCTACCCTATTCAGAGTAGGGGTTCTGTTTTGGAATTCTTCCATAAGAGTGTAGAGAGGGAACTTACTGAACTAAGTAATAAAGAAAGTGGACAGTACCGCTGTCCTCTTAAAATAGGACTATGTTTCAGAGGCTCTATGTCAACATGAAGACAATAATACCTATATAAAACTAAGATCTGCCCCTACAAGACTATATCAGCAACAGGGGAGGCCTATAGTGGACGAGGGAGTGGAGAGAGGATTTATAGACCCTAAAACAGGAAAATACTTGTATGCACAACATCCAAGAACACCCCTCTTCCACCATCTACCTAAAGTGCACAAGTCCCTTGACTTCATTAAGGCGAGACCAATAGTGTCAGGGATCGGGTCAACCAATGGTTAAGAGGCTGGGAAATAATCTTAGAGACACTAAACACCTACTTAGAATCATGAAAGATGTGGAGTGAAAGTAGTACTATGGTTGGTTAACCAAAGACATGGTTTCGCTTTACTCCATTATCCCTCATGATTACGGCTTAGAGGCTATTATTAGCTTTTTGATTTCTGATACTGAATTTTCCCAGGAACAATGGGAATTTTTTCTGTATGTGACACGCTACCTGTTGGAGCATCATTTTTTTCAATTTTGGTGGGCAGTTTTATCTCCAGAAATGTGGGACGGCGATGGGGGCCAAATTTGCCCCCTCCTACATCAATCTGTTTTTAGGTTGGTGGGAGGCCGTCCACATATTTGGAGATAAGAATCCATTTTGGTCAAATTTAAAGTATATAAAAGGCTTATAGACAATCTGAATTTTATTTGGACAGGCAGTAAGGGAGATGCAGAGGTATTTGTTGATTTTCTTAATGATAATGATAAGGTGGGTTTAAGATTCACCATGGAATTTAATGAACATCAGATACATTATCTGGATGTTACCCTTTTAGGGGAGGGAAATAGAATAGAATGTCAACTTTATCAAAAACCAATAACAAAGACTAAGTGGTTGCTTGCAACAAGTAACCATCCAGCCCATGCACCCTTTGCTAATGCGAAGGGTCAATTTTTGAGGGTAAAATGAAACTGTAGCAATAGAAACACATATAAACGAGAGTGTGATTTATTGACGCAACAACTGAAAGAGAGAGTACTCAAATAGAGTTCTAAAAAGAGCAAGAATACAGGCTGATGTTTGTAAAAGTAAGGATCTGCTTAAAGACAAACTAATAAAGGTTAAGAAACCAACAAAAAATAAAAATACTATCTTTGTTACCAGTTTTAGTAACCAGTATAGAGAGGTATTGGTATTAGGAAAAGACATCCACCCATTCTCTTAGCAGATAACAAACTCAAAGATGTGGTCAAAAATGGTTGCCGTTTCTCCTATAGGAGAGGAGTAACTATTGGGAATATACTCTCTCCTACGTAGCTGCCAGATACCCAAAATAGAGCCAACAACTCTTGGCTTAGACACAAATGCACCTTCAGGTGTGGCAATTCTCGCTGTTAAGCTTGTGAAAATAGCTTCACCTCATATACCACAGGTATTAGTTACACTACATCAGACTGCATTAACTGTAGCATGCCTTTTGTCAGATATCTTGTTCCCTGTACCTTTTGTAATTTGCAGTACGTTGGTCTCACCACAAGGATGGTTAGATCATGAATCAGGGAACACCTAAACAATATCAGCAATGGTAGAGAGTGTTCAGCACTGGCTAGTCATTTTATTGATATACATGACAAAAATGTTGAGACCCTTAGGTGGCAGGCAATTTAAGTGTTTTTTTCCCAACAGGAGGTAGAGACAGAACACAATTACTGTATCGTAGAGCAGCATTCTGGATCTTTACATTACAAACACGACTACCTAGGGGTTTCAACTTTGTTTTTGACTTAATAAATCATTGGGAATAAAGTGATTAAATGAGGTAACCAACTAAATAATAAAGAATGTATATATGTATAAACCTTAGAGATTCTGATGAAAAAATATTTTGGCTAGATTTAGAGCTTTGTCGGTAAAGACCTGCGTAGCTAATGCTGCTTTATTCCCAAAGCACCCTTAAGACAACGCTGGTATTACGAGTTGTCTGAATGGCTGCGTTAGCCTCAGAAAAGGGAGCATTGAGCATAATTTAGCTCCAGTTCAACCCTCAATACCAGCGTTGCTTACGGTAGCGGTAAGCCGCTAAAACGTGCTTGTGCACGATATCCCCATAGGAAACAATGGGGCAGTTTGGGCTGAAAAAAAACCTAACACCTGCAAAAAAGCAGGGTTCAGCTCTTAACGCAGCCCCATTGTTTCCTATGGGGAAACACTCTCTAAGTCTACACCTAACACCCTAACATGAACCCCGAGTCTAAACACCCCTAACCTTACACTCTGCTGCACCCGCTATCGCTGACACCTGCATTATACTATTAACCCCTAATCTGCCTCTCCGGACACTGCCGCAACCTACATTATCCCTATGAACCCCTAATCTGCTGCCCCTAACACTGCCGACCCCTATATTATAATTATTAACCCCTAATCTGCCCCCCCCCAACGTCGCCGCCACCTTACCTACACTTATTAACCCCTAATCTGCCAATCGGACATTGCCACCACTATAATAAATGTATTAACCCCTAAAACGCTGCACTCCCACCTCGAAAACACTATAATAAATAGTATTAACCCCTAATCTGCCCTCCCTAACATCGCCGCCACCTACCTACAATAATTAACCCCTAATCTCCCGCCCGCACCGTCGCCGCTACTATAATAAATTTATTAACCCCTAAACCTAACTCTAACCCTAACCCTAACATAAATATAATTTAAATTAAACAAAATAATATTCCTAAAATTAAATAAAATAATCCTATTTAAAACTAAATACTTACCTAGAAAATAAACTCTAATATAGCTACAATATAACTAATAATTACATTGTAGCTATTTTAGGATTTATATGTATTTTACAGGCAACTTTGTATTTATTTTAACTAGATACAATAGCTATTAAATAGTTAATAACTATTTAATAGATACCTAGTTAAAATAAATACAAAATTACCTGTAAAATAAATCCTAACCTAAGTTACAAATACACCTAACACTACACTATCATTAAATGAATTAATTAAATAAAAATACATACAATTAGCTAAAATAAAATACAATAAAATAAACTATACTATAATACAAAAAAAACTAAATTACAAAAAATAAAAAAGAATTACAAGCAGTTTAAACTAATTACACCTAATCTAAGCCCCTAATAAAATAAAAAAGCCCCCCCAAAATAAAAAATTCCCTACCCTATTCTAAAATACAAAAGTAATCAGCTCTTTTACCAGCCCATAAAAGGGCTTTTTGAGGGGCATTGCCCGAAAGTAATCAGCTCTTTTACCTGAAAAGAAAAATACCCCCCCAACATTACAACCCACCACCCACACACCCCTACTCTAACCCACGGCGGTTTAGGGGTTAATTTACATGTATTTATTTACATTTATTATAGTGGCGGCGAGGTCCGGTCAGCAGATTAGGGGTTAATAAGTGTAGTTAGGGCGGCGACGTTGGGGGGCAGATTAGGGGTTAATAAATATAATATAGGGGCAGCAGATTAGGGGTTTACAGGTATAATGTAGGTGGCGACGGTGTCCGGTTGGCAGATTAGGGGTTAAAATATTTTATTATAGTGGCGGTGATGTGGGGGGGCCTCAGTTTAGGGGTACATAGGTAGTTTATGGGTGTTAGTGTACTTTAGAGCACAGTAGTTAAGAGCTTTATATTCCGGCGTTAGCCCATAAAGCTCTTAACTACTGACTTTTTTTGGCGGTAGGAGTCTTGTCGGTAGAGGGTCTACCGCTCACTTCTCCCAAGACTCCAAATACCGGCGTTAGGCAGATCCCATTGAAAAGATAGGATACGCAATTGGCGTAAGGGGATCTGCGGTAGCCTGGAATCGCGGTAGGGAAGTGAGCGTTAGACCCTTTCCTGGCTGACTCTAAATGCCAGCGGGCGACCAAAAGCAGCGTTAGGACCCCTTAACACTGCTTTTGACGACTAACGCAAAACTCTAAATCTAGGTGTTTGTTTTTAATATAAAGAGGTTAGAATATTGCTGAATTTAGAAATTAATGTTTAAACGAATGAATTAATGATTTATGAATATTGTGAACTATGGTAAAACTAACAATTTATGTCCGTTTATGATGTTTTGTATATATGAAATATAATGAAAATATTACTCACTATATGCAGACATACTGTATATATATCTGCAAAATTGTTTAGGGTGAGCTATGAAGTATGGACTGAGGACTCATAATATCACTAGCTTTTATGCATTGTTTAGCCCAAGGGTGGGTACATATTGTTATGTAATTGTAATATAGCGAAAAGGTTTTCAACTATTAGGAAGTCTAAATTAAATATGAATGTTATGTAACTATGCTTAACGTGTCGATTTAACTATATATATATACAACTACTGTATTGATATTATGTCTGTTGGCTTATCGGTATATATATATATATATATATATATATATATTTTTTTTTTTTTTTTCAGGTATATGTTCAGTATATTCTTTATTATATTCAAAATTTTAGCTCCTGTATATGCTGCATTATAAAAGTGTGTGTTCCCCTTTAAATGCGGTAGCATTTGTACACCCATCATATATATACTTTGTAGCGATGTGTTGATTGGTGGTTCTGTATGCTACAACTGCTATAAATTAAGGGGTAGCCAAGGTATGACTACCTATGATTACGGGGAAACCCCAAAATGCGTCAGTGACGTCATACGGTCTCATGGTAGTAGCATCAGGTTGATTTACTGGGTAGCAGTGTGCACTTGTTTGCTTGCTCAGACGCTGTGGTGTATTATTGTATGTATTTTTAATTGACAATAAAGTTTCCTTTTATTCTTACCCTTTGATAAGAAGTCGGACTCTTGGGGGTAATTAAGGAGGCACCTGTACCGCCATTCAGGCGGACCATTGTCCGAGAGGAGTGAACAGAGTTTGGATTCACACAGCACGGGTAACATATAAAGAGGTGCGATCAAAGGCTGCTTCACAGGTTCGTTGCCTGGAAAGCCGGGAGTTAGGGTTTGAAGGCAAATCACCAAGTCTGTGATATACAGTATATAGACACACTTGAAATCCCATACAATGTTACCTATCCTAAATGTAAATGTTGTTGTACAGTGACACTTCTCTGGGGTGACTACGGAACATTTGCCTTTGTGTTACTATTTGTATTTAAAAAAAAAATATTGCACAAAAAAGTTATAAGGGCTTAAAGATATGATATCTCGGTTGTTAAAAAAAAAAAAAAAGGCAGGCAAATGGCTTTAACATTGATACACATACATATACACTGCTAAAGATGTATTTGTATGTATGTATGTATGTATGTATATATTTCTTGGCCATTTTTCAGAGAATATGAATGATAACACAAAAACTTTTCATGGTTCGTGTTTGGATGAAGCCATTTATTATCAATCAACTGTGTTTACTCTTTTTAAATCATAATGACAACAGAAACTACCCAAATGACTCAATGACATCAAAAGTTTACATACCCTGGTGATTTTGGCCTGAAAAACATGCACACAAGTTGACACAAAGGGGTTTGAATGGCTATTAAAGGTAACCATCCTGGACTCCTGACAGACCCTTGCATCTTTCATCCAGTGCTGCACTGACGTTTCTGGATTCTGAGTCATGGGGAAAACAAAAGAATTGTCAAATGCTGATTTGCATTCTCAATTCCGTGGGTTTCTTTTTATATCCCTTTCCTGTTTTAAACAGGAAAGGGATATACCTTTTCCCGCAGATCATTTGACAATTATTTTGCTTTCCCCATGACTCAGAATCCAGAAACATCAGTGCAGCACTGGATGAAAGATGCAAGGGTCTGTCAGGAGTCCAGAAACTCATTGACCTTTTATACACACACACTAATTATGACTAATGACACTACTTAGACTTATGAGCACAACTGTATGCGCATATATATATATATATATATATATATATATATATATATATATATTTATATACTTTATGTGTACATATATATTAATGTATTTGTTTATATATGTATTTATATTCACATATACACATATAAAAACATTAATATACTGTATATGTACACATATATAGACATAAATATAAGTACATTATAGCCCTTTGCCATTAAGTAGCTGAAAACATGATAAAACATATTTAAGCAATATTCATATTAAATAAAGATTTTAACTATGTATTTAATGTAAATATTTCATATTTGCTACTGCAAATATGCTATGTTGTTTGAGTGATGGGTGCTGACTTTTATAGGGAATTCGAAAATGCAATGGAGTTTGCGTGATTTCGGGTTATATTTTTTACACCACTTATTTTCTCTATTAAGTTCTATGGGGGAAACATGCACACACATGTGGAAAATTAAGTTATTTTTTTCACGCTATTTGGGTAACCGCTAGCGCAAAATAATTTCTTTTGAAACTTGTAATATGAACGCAACCCAACTAGCTAAAAAAAATTAACAAAAGCAGAGTTTTCACGATCTGAGAAAAAATACTGTGCCATTTGTAATCTAGCCCTTACTGTTTCAGAAAAATAAAAATATTTTCTAAAAGTTCTTGGTCTTCTGAAAAAGAACAGCATATTGTTTACAAAAACATTTAGATTGATGGTTACAGAAATTCAACATACTAGAAATTACCTTAACACAGGAGTGTTGACCAATTATGGGACAAAAACCTTCAAGGACTTGAATTAATGTCAAATCACTTTCCTCTGATCTTTATTTTATTTCCTGGTTCAGATAGATAGTGCACTTAAAAAATAATCTAATTTACTCCTTTCGATTTATCTTAGCCCTTTTTGTGAGTTCATAATATGATAGGCTCAGAAGCATTTCATGTTTCTTACACATAATATGTATAATATTGATGCAAATACTGTTGAAAACACAATTGCTATATAGTGCATGCTCCTAAACCTACCGTGATATACTTTCATTGTAATTTACATGGTCTGTTGTAATACAGCATAAACTTTTTGGAATTATGGAAAATTACATCTTGTGACATGAAATAATTCTGTAAAGTATAAAAGACTTGTATTGTTATGTGATTATCAAATATGCCTGTTTTCTAAGAAGGGAAGTATATCTCTGTATTCATTTGTAAATTACAACTCTTTTGAATGAAGGATTACATGGACCTCTAATTTTAATCACTTGCCCTTCTAAGTGTCAATTGGGGTTTTATAAGAGGGAGGGAATTTGTTTAAAAGTCACTATCCTCCATTCAACAAGCGTAGGGGAAATTTAGCTTCCTGTAACCTGTCTGCCTGGCATCAGGGTGAGCAGGCAGGATCCACTGCCCTCACTTATCACTGCATGAGTAAAATGCTTATGCAGCTTTGTCTAACACTCTTATGCAACAAATCAAGTGAGAGCAGAGCTTGTCAATCATCCCGATCAGATCTGATTGGGATAATTTTACTCCACCACCCTTGAGTTGGTGGAGAGATTAAGTAGCAGTGGTCTTCAGACTACTTATCTAGTGTTTCAGGCCCCCCTGCAAGAGTACGGATTGCTTGAGCTAGGAAGCTGCAATCTACAGCTTCATAAATGGAGCCAATCGTCTCTTTCCTATAAGGGCATTCATGCACCTGCATTTGGTAGTTTATTGCAATAAAGTATGGGACATACTCTTCAATTATTCATTTAAAAATATTGTGGAGTAAACCTAACACATGATTTTAAACAACATTTTATCCTTAATTATGGTAAATTGGTAGCCCATAATGTCTCATTAAACCTCAACCTGGCTCCCTAAGTGTCTCATGGATTGGCAGAATAAATGTCATTAAAATTATGTTACTCCCTGATGTTCTGTACATGCTGAAAACTCAATTCCTAATACTATGTAGCGTATCATGTCCGCCAGACATCGCTGAATGCCGACAGCATATACTGTCAGCATTTAACATTGCACAAGCAGTTCTGGTTAACTGCCTGTGCAATGCCGCCCCCTGCACATTCACGGCCAATCAGTCGCTAGCAGGGGGTGTCAATCAATCCAATTGTGGATTGATTTTCGCAGCCTCAGAGGCTGTGGACGAGTTAAGGAGCAGCGGTCTTAAGACCGCTGCTTCTTAACTCCTGTTTCTGGCGAGCCTAAAGGCTCGCATGGAAACAGGGGTATTTAGCCCCATTTGGGCCATGATAAATTGGCCCAGATACCTTATCTTGTAAATAAACAGAAAATATTTAATGTATATGTCTGGAAAAGCAGACCTTCCTGAATAAGACAAAATACAGTAACTACCTTTTATCGAGGTGGTATTATACACCTCGAAAAATTAAACAATTGTTTTCTGGTGCCTCAAAAATGCTGGCATGGGTGCCAACAGCGGGGTGACCTACGCCATATATGATGGGGATGCACAAATATACAATCTTTCTGGAGGGGATACTGAAGGTTATCAGTAAACTCCTTCAAAGCAGGATACATTTAGATAATTTACATATATTAATTAATACTCCTTCCAGGCTCAAAGCCCCCACCTCAAATATCTGTATCATACGCTAATAATTCAGCCAAACAACTGATCCCAAGAAGGTGGAAATCAGTCACACATAATCTACTACTAGAAAGATACCAATACCTAATACACAATCAACAAGATTTTTACTATGAAATGACACCCATTCAGGATGATTACTTGAAAGGTGATCTGGGTATTAAAAGGGGAAAAAAATATACATTGAGGGAAAAAATTATTTGATCCCCTGCTGATTTTGTACGTTTGCCCGTTGACAAATAAATGATCAGTCTATAATTTTAATGGTAGATTTATTTGAACAGTGAGAGACAGAATAACAACAAAATATTTAGAAAAACGCATTTAAAAAAAGTTAAAAATCTCATCACAATTAACCCTTGACTCTACTTATCCCCTAAACTGCCACAGCCCCCATCACAATTAACCCTCTAAACTACTTAACTCCTAAACTGCCACAAACCCAATCGCAATTAACTCTCTATACTTCTTAACTCCTAAACCTTCATAACCCCCATTGCAATTAACCCCCTTCAGTATTAATCCCCTCTTCTTCCATGGCAGTCCTCTGGGGTAGTCTTCTCCGGCAGTCCACTTTTTTTTCTTCCTTCCAATCCATCTTTATGCGTCTCCTCATCACACTGAAGTTTAAATGGATTTCTATTGGCTGATTTTTCTGTTCAAATCTGCAAATAGAAAAAGCTTTCATTGTGATGGAGCCAGTGCTTACGTTACCACTCCACTTGTAATATAGGCCATACTATTTTTCATTTCTAGCATAAATTTAAAGATGTCTGAAGATGCAGTCCCTAGAAATGTACTTGATATTCAAGCTAAAGGTGGTTTATGAAGTGATATATGGAATTTACTTTTTATGCTGCTAACAGTTTTGTTTTTTCAACCTGATGTGCTTCTGCATCATTGAAGAAACTTGAATTAATCTAAAAATAATTTTAAGTCCTTCTCCTCTTGGATCATTTTCTGGAACTTTTGGGTTTTTGCATCTCAGATGTATAATTTTGCACTTTGTTGTGTTTAATTTTATGTTCCACTCATTTTCCAAAACCTTTTGCTTTTAAAATCACTATGTAAGAAGACTTGCCTGCTGCTGGAGCCCACTATCAATACCATTGATAAATATGTTGTGCAAATCAGGTTCCAGCTCTGAAGCTTGAGATATGCCATACAATAATTATAAGACTCTTGCTATCCTTATGCTAACATTCTATACAGTAAACTAGTTTGGATTTAAAGGGACACTGAACCCAATTTTATTTCTTTCATGATTCATTTAATTGTAAGCAACTTTCTAATTTACTTCTATTATCAATTTTTCTTCATTCTCTTGCAATCTTTATTTGAAAAGAAGACATCTCAGCTAAGGAGCCAGCAAATTGTGGGTTCAGAACCATGGACAGCACTTATTTAAAGGTGCTGTCCAATCAGCAAGGACAACCCAGATTGTTCACCTAAAATGGTCCGGCATCTAAACTTACATTCTTGCTTTTCAAATAAACATACCAAGAAAATGAAGACAATTTGATAATAGGAGTAAATTAGAAAGTTGCTTAAAATTGCATGCTCTATATGAATCAAAAAATATTTTTTTTGGCTACAGTGTCCCTTTAAGTATAAGGCAATACAATTTATAAATTGGGCTGTTATGGGGCAATGTAAAATGCTTTACTAAAATCTAATTGAGCTACTGATTCAACCTGGTGTATCAATTTAGTTAAGTAGTCACAATATTCAGTTAGATTAGTCTGACTTGATACACTTAAATGTTGTCGTTGATCCTTGTTTGACTTAATATATGACCCAATCTTTCCTTTAAAATTATTCATGTTAATTTCCAAATCACTACAGAAAATCTGCCCTTTTTGTAAAGAAGAACTAAATTAGCTATTCTCAAGTCATCCTGAACAACTCCTGACAACAGTGACTGATTAAGCAAATTAGCTAATGGTACAATTAACCCAGATCAAATTAATACCATGAATGAATATTAACCCAAATAATTATTTATTTTAGAATGACAATACAATTGTCCTCAGTAAAAAAGGAAAATGTGTTCTACATTATGCTTAGAACAGCATCCATTAACTGAGTTTTATCTCCACAGTTTGTCATAAAGAAAGGCTAGAAGTATAATTTGAACAATATGTTTTCCTTAATTTCTAACACAAATCTGCTGCCATCTGTTGTGTTTTATAATCTCTCACTTTGTTATCTCCTTTAACTAATGTATATAAATAAGGTTTAGTCGTCATTTTCATAGACTGTGTTATCTACTCTTCCATTTAAGCCGTATTACTCATATACAACTGCTTAGACTCTTTTGTTAGAATCTCCATAATTCTATACTTTTATCTTGTTGAATCTTTATGTATTTCTTGAGTATTATTTTTTCTCCTCTTTTCAGTATGTGCTACCATGCTGGGGCATTGGTCTTTTTTTCTTTCACTTTTAGAAACAGGTTTAATGCAATATGAGGTTGCATCTAAATAGTTTTTCTTTAAATATTCCCACTGTTCATTTGTTTGTGTACTCCCTAAAAGGGCTGTTAATGTATTTCTTGAAGTAAGAGAAAGAAAGCTGAGAAGGGCACTGTTGTCACGGTAGAGGGTTTGAGAATGTACAATGTACATCCTTTATTTACTTTATGAAGTAGCTAGCGTTTATGATATCAACATGTGTAATATGTAGTGCTATACTTTATATATGACACACTGAGTGTTGGGACAAGAGTGGGCCATGCAGAGGGCAAGGCTGAGGGGGCCCACAATTGTGTCTTTCACAGGGCCCCACAAATGCTAAGGGCAGACCTCCTGGTATATAAGTGATTCCCCAGATAATTGTATCTCCAGTCTCAAAGGTTTACACTATATTTACAACCCATCCAATTAAATGTTAAAATAGATATGTAGCAGAATCTGCAATAATTATTTTCAAAAAGAATCAAGCATGTGTGAAGAAAAATCATATTAAAAATGTATAAAACCAACTACAGTGTTTTCTGCCCTATTAACACCCTTTCATCAGGCTTCTGTTGTGTATTTTTAATGCAATAAGTAATTATAATTTTGACAATAATTAAAATGAAACTAAAATAATGAATAAGAGTATATCTTACATAACCTTTTTTACTTATGTATGCAATCATATCATCTTTGTGCTGCTCATATAATATTTTTTGGAGTTGCTGAATTTCCATAGGCTTACAGTAAATGTTGTTCTGCTTGATTCACTTAAATAAATTTAAGGGTTTCTATTCAGTAGATTTCCAGTTTCGCCAAGCAGTCTCCATACACCAAATCAACCTTTCAACTTGTTACCAATTGCGCTATGATTAATAGGACAATCATTAGGGGGGATTATGGTTGGAGGTTGTTGGTTGGATTGATTGTGGTGCTTAGAATCGGTTGAGTTTAGTTGGAGTTTACATGAGTTGGGATTAAGTCAATGTTTAAAGGTTAAAGAACATTGTGTGAAATTAAGCTTTTCAGTTAGGTTTATTTTTAGTTTGGGGGCTTGGATAAGCTAATGTTTAGGTTAAACCAAGTGTTCATTTAATGGGGGGTCATTTTATTTTATCTACCTAAATTCACCTGTTTGGTAGGTAAAGGCAACAGACAAGGGAGGGATCAAGCACTAGGTTTCAATCAGCCGGTGGCCACATTGCAGGCTTACCAGTATTAAGCACATATGTTACAGTGTAATGTAACTTTTCCTGTAAAAACTTTCAGCCCCTATGTTCTTAAAGTGATAGAAAGGTCAACATTGAAATATACATAGGTGCATTTCAATGTGAAATATAATCACCTTTGCAATATACTTCCATAAGCAAAAAGGCTTCTAGTAAAAGTTATTACTGTTTTACTGTCACTTACGCACATATTTTGTGAGGTTCTGTGGTCCAGTATGCCAATACCACATATTTTCAAAGAGTTATCAGTGGCTTGTATGACACAGAAGTAATACACACCATCTTCAGCTCTCTGAGCTTGAATACTAATACATAGCCCCCCCCCCCCCCCCACAGGATATGTGCATATGCTGCAGAAAAAAACATTAATAACTTTTACTAGATTCATTTTTGCTAATAGAAGTATATTACAAAAATGCTTCTATTTGAAATTGTAATGCATTTTTTTTTCATGCACATTTTAAATTTGACCTTTCTATCCCTTTAAAGGGACATGAAACCCACATTTCTTCTGTTATGTGTGATCAGTCCACGGGTCATCATTACTTCTGGGATATAACTCCTCCCCAACAGGAAATGCAAGAGGATTCACCCAGCAGAGCTGCATATAGCTCCTCCCCTCTACGTCACTCCCAGTCATTCTCTTGCACCCAACGACTAGATAGGATGTGTGAGAGGACTATGGTGATTATACTTAGTTTTTATAACTTCAATCAAAAGTTTGTTATTTTACAATAGCACCGGAGCGTGTTGTTGCCTCTCTGGCAGAGTTTGAAGAAGAATCTACCAGAGTTTTTACTATGATTTTAACCGGAGTAGTTAAGATCATATTGCTGTTTCTCGGCCATCTGAGGGAGGTAAAAGCTTCAGATCAGGGGACAGCGGGCAGATGAATCTGCATTGAGGTATGTAGCAGTTTTTATTTTCTGAATGGAATTGATGAGAAAATCCTGCCATACCGTTATAATGACATGTATGTATACTCTACACTTCAGTATTCTGGGGATGGTATTTCACCGGAATTACTCTGTTAAAAGTACACTAAACCTTTTAATAGGTATTTATCATGTTAAACGTTTTTGCTGGAATGTAGAATCGTTTGCATTTCTGAGGTACTGAGTGAATAAATATTTGGGCATTATTTTTCCACTTGGCAGTTACTTGTTTTAATTGTGACAGTTTCGTTTCTCTCTCACTGCTGTGTGTGAGGGGGAGGGGCCGTTTTTGGCGCTCTTTTGCTACGCATCAAAAATTTCCAGTCAGTTACTCTTGTATTTCCTGCATGATCCGGTTCATCTCTAACAGAACTCAGGGGTCTTCAAACTTCTTTGGAGGGAGGTAGATTCTCTCAGCAGAGCTGTGAGACTTATATATTGACTGTGATTAAAAAACGTTGCTCTGTAATTTTTATTTTCAAATTTAATTATTGTTAATTTACTAATGGGAACAAACCTTTGCTAAAAGTTGTGTTGTTTTTAAGGATTGAGACTATAACTGTTTTTCAGTTCATTATTTCAACTGTCATTTAATCGTTTAGTGCTTCTTGAAGGCACAGTACGTTTTTGTTAAATAAGATTGTAACCAAGTTGCAAGTTTATTGCTAGTGTGTTAAACATGTCTGACTCAGAGGAAGATACCTGTGTCATTTGTTCCAATGCCAAGGTGGAGCCCAATAGAAATTTATGTACTAACTGTATTGATGCTACTTTAAATAAAAGCCAATCTGTACAATTTGAACAAATTTCACCAAACAGCGAGGGGAGAGTTATGCCGACTAACTCGCCTCACGTGGCAGTACCTGCATCTCCCGCCCGGGAGGTGCGTGATATTATGGCGCCTAGTACATCTGGGCGGCCATTACAGATAACATTACAAGATATGGCTACTGTTATGACTGAAGTTTTGGCTAAATTACCAGAACTAAGAGGCAAGCGTGATCACTCTGGGGTGAGAACAGAGTGCGCTGATAATACTAGGGCCATGTCTGATACTGCGTCACAGCTTGCAGAGCATGAGGACGGAGAGCTTCATTCTGTGGGTGACGGTTCTGATCCAAACAGATTGGATTCAGATATTTCAAATTTTAAATTTAAATTGGAAAACCTCCGTGTATTACTAGGGGAGGTTTTAGCGGCTCTTAATGATTGTAACACTGTTGCAATACCAGAGAAATTGTGTAGGTTGGATAAATACTTTGCGGTACCGGCGAGTACTGACGTTTTTCCTATACCTAAGAGACTAACTGAAATTGTTACTAAGGAGTGGGATAGACCCGGTGTGCCGTTCTCACCCCCTCCAATATTTAGAAAGATGTTTCCAATAGACGCCACCACACGGGACTTATGGCAGACGGTCCCTAAGGTGGAGGGAGCAGTTTCTACTTTAGCTAAGCGTACCACTATCCCGGTGGAGGATAGCTGTGCTTTTTCAGATCCAATGGATAAAAAATTAGAGGGTTACCTTAAGAAAATGTTTGTTCAACAAGGTTTTATATTGCAACCCCTTGCATGCATCGCGCCGATTACGGCTGCGGCAGCATTTTGGATTGAGTCTCTGGAAGAGAACCTTAGTTCATCTACGCTGGACGACATTACGGACAGGCTTAGAGTCCTTAAACTAGCTAATTCATTCATTTCGGAGGCCGTAGTACATTTAACCAAACTTACGGCTAAGAACTCAGGATTCGCCATTCAGGCACGTAGAGCGCTGTGGCTAAAATCCTGGTCAGCTGATGTAACTTCTAAGTCCAAATTACTTAATATTCCTTTCAAGGGGCAAACTTTATTTGGGCCCGGTTTGAAAGAAATTATCGCTGACATTACAGGAGGTAAGGGCCACGCCCTGCCTCAAGACAAAGCCAAAGCTAAGGCTAGACAGTCTAATTTTCGTCCCTTTCGGAATTTCAAAACAGGAGCAGCATCAACTTCCACTGCACCAAAACAGGAAGGAGCTGTTGCTCGTTACAGACAAGGCTGGAAACCTAACCAGTCCTGGAACAAGGGCAAGCAGGCCAGGAAACCTGCTGCTGCCCCAAAGACAGCATGAACCGAGGGCCCCCGATCCGGGACCGGGTCTAGTGGGGGGCAGACTCTCTCTCTTCGCCCAGGCTTGGGCAAGAGATGTTCAGGATCCCTGGGCGCTAGAGATCATATCTCAGGGATACCTTCTAGACTTCAAATTCTCTCCCCCAAGAGGGAGATTTCATCTGTCAAGGTTGTCAACAAACCAGATAAAGAAAGAAGCGTTTCTACGCTGTGTACAAGATCTGTTATTAATGGGAGTGATCCATCCGGTTCCGCGGTCGGAACAAGGACAAGGGTTTTACTCAAACCTGTTTGTGGTTCCCAAAAAAGAGGGAACTTTCAGGCCAATCTTGGATTTAAAGATCCTAAACAAATTCCTAAGAGTTCCATCGTTCAAAATGGAAACTATTCGGACAATCTTACCCATGATCCAAAAGGGTCAGTACATGACCACAGTGGATTTAAAGGATGCTTACCTTCACATACCGATTCACAAAGATCATTACCGGTATCTAAGGTTTGCCTTCTTAGACAGGCATTACCAGTTTGTAGCTCTTCCATTCGGATTGGCTACGGCTCCAAGAATCTTCACAAAGGTTCTGGGTGCCCTTCTGGCGGTACTAAGACCGCGAGGAATTTCGGTAGCTCCGTACCTAGACGACATTCTGATACAAGCTTCAAGCTTTCAAACTGCCAAGTCTCATACAGAGTTAGTTCTGGCATTTCTAAGGTCGCATGGATGGAAAGTGAACGAAAAGAAGAGTTCTCTTTTTCCTCTCACAAGAGTTCCATTCTTGGGGACTCTTATAGATTCTGTAGAAATGAAGATTTATCTGACAGAAGACAGATTAACAAAGCTTCTAAATGCATGCCGTGTCCTTCATTCCATTCAACTCCCGTCAGTAGCTCAATGCATGGAGGTGATCGGCTTAATGGTAGCAGCAATGGACATAGTTCCCTTTGCACGTCTACATCTCAGACCGCTGCAATTGTGCATGCTGAGTCAGTGGAATGGGGATTACTCAGACTTGTCCCCTACTCTGAATCTGGATCAAGAGACCAGAAACTCTCTTCTATGGTGGCTTTCTCGGCCACATCTGTCCAGGGGGATGCCATTCAGCAGGCCGGACTGGACAATTGTAACAACAGACGCCAGCCTACTAGGTTGGGGCGCTGTCTGGAATTCTCTGAAGGCTCAGGGACAATGGAATCAGGAGGAAAGTCTCCTGCCAATAAACATTCTGGAATTGAGAGCAGTTCTCCATGCCCTTCTGGCTTGGCCCCAGTTAAAAACTCGGGGGTTCATCAGGTTTCAGTCGGACAACATCACGACGGTAGCTTACATCAACCATCAAGGAGGGACAAGAAGCTCCCTAGCAATGATGGAAGTATCAAAGATAATTCGCTGGGCAGAGTCTCACTCTTGCCACCTGTCAGCAATCCACATCCCGGGAGTGGAGAACTGGGAGGCGGATTTCTTGAGTCGCCAGACTTTTCATCCGGGGGAGTGGGAACTTCATCCGGAGGTCTTTGCCCAAATACTTCGACGTTGGGGCAAACCAGAGATAGATCTCATGGCGTCTCGCCAGAACGCCAAACTTCCTCACTACGGGTCCAGATCCAGGGATCCGGGAGCGGTTCTGATAGATGCTTTGACAGCACCTTGGAACTTCGGGATGGCTTATGTGTTTCCACCCTTCCCGCTGCTTCCTCGATTGATTGCCAAAATCAAACAGGAGAGAGCATCAGTGATTCTAATAGCGCCTGCATGGCCACGCAGGACTTGGTATGCAGATCTAGTGGACATGTCATCCTGTCCACCTTGGTCTCTACCTCTAAGACAGGACCTTCTGATACAGGGTCCATTCAAACATCAAAATCTAACTTCTCTGAAGCTGACTGCTTGGAAATTGAACGCTTGATTTTATCAAAACGTGGTTTTTCTGAGTCGGTTATTGATACCCTGATACAGGCTAGGAAGCCTGTTACCAGAAGGATTTACCATAAGATATGGCGTAAATACCTATACTGGTGCGAATCCAAAGGTTACTCCTGGAGTAAGGTTAGGATTCCTAGGATAATGTCCTTTCTACAAGAAGGTTTAGAAAAGGGTTTATCGGCTAGCTCATTAAAGGGACAGATCTCAGCTCTGTCCATCTTGTTACACAGGCGTCTGTCAGAAAATCCAGACGTCCAGGCCTTTTGTCAGGCTTTAACTAGGATCAAGCCTGTGTTTAAAGCTGTTGCTCCGCCATGGAGTTTAAACTTAGTTCTTAACGTTTTACAGGGTGTTCCGTTTGAACCCCTTCATTCCATTGATATAAAATTGTTATCTTGGAAAGTTCTGTTTTTAATGGCTATTTCCTTGGCTCGAAGAGTCTCTGAGTTATCAGCCTTACATTGTGATTCTCCTTATCTGATCTTTCACTCAGACAAGGTAGTTCTGCGTACTAAACCTGGGTTCTTACCTAAGGTAGTCACTAACAGGAATATCAATCAAGAGATTGTTGTTCCATCCTTGTGTCCAAATCCTTCTTCAAAGAAGGAACGTCTTCTACACAATCTGGATGTAGTTCGTGCCCTCAAGTTCTACTTGCAGGCAACTAAAGATTTTCGCCAAACTTCTTCCCTGTTTGTCGTTTATTCTGGACAGAGGAGAGGTCAAAAAGCTTCTGCTACCTCTCTCTCCTTTTGGCTTCGTAGCATAATACGTTTAGCCTATGAGACTGCTGGACAGCAGCCTCCTGAAAGAATTACAGCTCATTCCACTAGAGCTGTAGCTTCCACTTGGGCCTTTAAGAATGAGGCCTCTGTTGAACAGATTTGCAAGGCTGCAACTTGGTCTTCGCTTCATACTTTTTCCAAATTTTACAAATTTGACACTTTTGCTTCTTCGGAGGCTATTTTTGGGAGAAAGGTTCTTCAGGCAGTGGTTCCTTCTGTATAATGAGCCTGCCTATCCCTCCCGTCATCCGTGTACTTTTGCTTTGGTATTGGTATCCCAGAAGTAATGATGACCCGTGGACTGATCACACATAACAGAAGAAAACATAATTTATGCTTACCTGATAAATTCCTTTCTTCTGTTGTGTGATCAGTCCACGGCCCGCCCTGTTTTAAGGCAGGTAAATATCTTTTAAATTATACTCCAGTCACCACTTCACCCTTGGTTTCTCCTTTCTCGTTGATTCTTGGTCGAATGACTGGGAGTGACGTAGAGGGGAGGAGCTATATGCAGCTCTGCTGGGTGAATCCTCTTGCATTTCCTGTTGGGGAGGAGTTATATCCCAGAAGTAATGATGACCCGTGGACTGATCACACAACAGAAGAAAGGAATTTATCAGGTAAGCATAAATTATGTTTTTTTCTTTCATGATTTTGAAAGAGAATGCAATTTTAAACATCTTTCTAATTTACTTTTATTATTTAATTTGTTTGCTGATTGGTTGCTGCACATAGAAGCCTCATGTGATTGGCTCACCCATGTGCATTGCTTTTTCTTCTAATAACGATATCTAAAAAATGAAGCAAAATAAATAATAGAAGTAATTTGCAATGTTGTTTAAATTCATATTCTCTATCTGAATCATGAAATAAAGATTTTGGGTTTAGTGGCTCTTTAAGATTTGATCTCCATTCACAACAGATAGTAAACAAACATTTGTTTCAATTTGGCAAATTATGATGTACCCAGGGCCGGTGCTACGATTTTTGGCCACACAGGCGAGGATACATTTTGCCGCCCCCCCCGATTACATACTATCCCATTGCTAGTTAAAGGGATATGAATCCCAAATTTTTATATCATGATTCAGATAGAGCATGACATTTTAAGCAACTTTCTAATTAACTCCTATTATGAATTTTCTTTGTTATTTTGGTAACTGTATTTGAAAAGCAGGAATGTAAGCTTAGGAGACGGACCATTTTTGGTTCAGTTTCTGGGTAGCACTTGCTGATTGGTGGCTAAATTAAAATCAAAACTGTAGCAGTGTTGCATAGCAAATCAAACAGTGGTAGTGCTGCATAGCACATCACTAACACACAGTCAAAGACACTAACACATATACACATACACACACACAAACATACACTAACAGACACTAATACACATATACACACACTGACACAGTCAGACACTAATACACATACACACACACTAAAACACAGTCACAGACACTAATACACATATACACACACTAACACAGTCACATACACTAATACACATAAACATACACACTAACACAGTCACAGACACTAACACAGTCACATACACTAATACACATAAACACACACACTAATACACACACTAAAACAATCACAGACACTAATACACAAACACACTAACACAGACACTAATACACATAAACACACACACTAACAGTCACAGACACTAATACACAGACTAACACAGTCACAGACACTAATACACATAAACACACACACTAAAACAATCACAGACACTAATACACAAACACACTAACACAGACACTAATACACATAAACACACACACTAACAGTCACAGACACTAATACACAGACTAACACAGTCACAGACACTAATACACATAAACACACACACTAACACAGTCACAGACACTAATGCACATATACACAGTCAAAGACAGATACACATATATACACACTAACACAGTCACAGACACTAATACAAATATGTACACACATATACACTAATACAGACATACACACACACACACAGTCAGATACACTAACACACAGTCACTAATACATATATACACACACACTAACAAAAAAAGTGATGATGCACTGCAAATATTTAAATGGAAACATAAAGAGTATGTAGTAAGATAGCAAACAGAGCCAGGCCAGCCCACAACACATTGTAAATGTCCCTAAATATTTAATGCATTTGGGCAATACCCTCTAAACATACAAGGAGTAGGAACTCTTTTAAAAGTTGCCTAGAGTACATAGGGCTCAGCAAAAGCAATTTTTCAGACCCCCCCCCCCCCCCCGTCCTCAAAGATAAGACGACAAGTGTTATAGGGGGAAGGTTATAGAAGGGAGCAATTCTTTGATATCTGAAAGTCAGTAAACGTCTGAAAAAAAAGCTGTAAAATAACAATTTCCCTTTAGCTGCCATATAGTAATACCTGAAAGTAACATTAGTATGTAGCTTGCATATAAACAAAATCTTTATTTTGGCATGATGGGACAGTGAGCCCATTCCTAACACACACACACAAGCACTCCTGGACATTATTTCTTCCTGTTAGGAGACCTGGAGATATTATTACATCTGGAAACTAATATCCTGCTTGTACAACAGTACAGTTCAGCACTAACCTTCGTGGCTCCTGTGACCTGTCTGCCTGCCCTGGCACATCACAGTGAGTTCTTCCCGCGCTGCAGTTCAACTTCAAGCTGTGTGAGACGCCCCTCCCCCCTCCACAGGCTCATGTGTAAAATACACTGACTTTACAGCATCAGCCTGCCTTTCCCACCTCTGCTCAGCTGCTAACTAAGCATAAGATCGGATGTGAATGTCTTTCTAAATATACAGCATTTACTGGTATATATTCAGCAGTTAGCAAATACCTCAGCACTCAGCCCAAACAGACAGCACTTGTTCATCAGATAATACAGTTCACTAACTTCACTAGCTTCTTTAACCATTTATACTGGAGGTACCGGGTGAGTTATGGCATCCAGTGGTGACCTAAGCCCCAAGTTTGTCCGCTCCTAGCCCATTATCCAGCCTCCTGTCAAGCCTCCGTATCAGAGTGTGTGTTGTCAGTGGGAGGCAAAGGAGAAATCTATGATCCTCCATCCAACACTGTATGAGTTCAGAGTCCTCCTCATAAGTGCACTTTCAAACCGCTACGTGCCTCTACTCTGAAGTTAAATGCTCCACACATTACAATTATACGGACCGCCATTATGTTTAAAAAAACAAAACAATTATAGTGTTAACTTACTGCTGCAGGTTGTGTGACCCCATACTAGCTGCAAGCACCGGCCCTGGATAAATATATGTGCAGCCTCTTGAAACCCTGCTGCGGTGCAGGAACCAACCTGGTGGTTAACACTGCTGGAGCCTGGAGGCCTGTGGCTGCGTGCATGGGGGTGGGTGTACTGGAGGGGGCAGTGTTGGTTGGTCGAGAAGGGACAGTGGGGGGGTGTGCCATAAGATGCGCTGCGTTGTGTGCACGCCGGGCTTAGCCAGTAAAATAAGCAGGATTCAGGGTCAGGGAGGGACATAACGTTAAGGGAACACCACGGAAGATAAAGTAAAAAAAAAAAAAATCAGGCTGCTCTAAATTGCGCCCTCCTGCTGAGGTGCCCTAAGGCAGTTGCCTAAGTCGCCTTATACATTCCGCCGGCCCTGGATGTACCTATGTATATTTCTAACCAATGTTCAAAAACGTAGGTAATGATCTATCAAAAGATCATTTAAAGTGACATGATACCCAAACACTGAATCACTTGAATATGATGTAGCATTATGATACAATTGACAATATGCATACAACACAGATCATCACACTTGCAAACTTTACAAGAACAGACTTTTTTATAGTTTAGCATCCTTGTATTAAACAATTTCAACTGCTTTTGTATTTAGAAAGCTATTTAAAAGTTTTGTTTTCTACCAGTTTTTCGACTGGGGCCTTTTTATCCTTAATTTTCTTTGTGACATTGAAAACTGAAAAAAAAATAAAAAAAAAATAAAAAGATTCCCAGCCCTGGAGAAATGCCTATTTTGGAAGGGCATTTGACCCCAGAGCAGGGCTAGTGGCAGTAATGGTTAAGTTGAGGTATGGGGGGGCGAGCACAGGAGAGGGCTTAAGAGAGACTGTGAGCAGGAAGTAGGCTCACCTTCTATCCGGACCTGACGAGAGAGGAAGCTCCCTTTCACCAGCATCAAGCCCGGACAGAACGTGAGGGTACTTACCGCTCACATGTCTGCCTACCAGGACCTGTTCACTGCTGCTGCAGCTGCTGCCAGGGAGAGAGGCCCTCAGTGGTTACTGGCGCAGCTGCAGGCAGCAGGAGTCTTACCGGGAGGATCGCGGATGCAGGAGCTGGCAGCGGAGGAGGATCCATCGCCAAGGGCCAGGTCGGTGCGGCGGTCGCAGCCGCCAGAGAGCCTCAGTCCAGAGGCGGGCCCAAGCAGAGGACGTGCAGCGAGAGCTGGTAGAAGAGGAGGCAGAGGTCGATCGGCTGGTAGGAGGATCGGCCCGCAGAGGAGAGGTCTTCAGAAGCAGCCGGCGCGGAAGAAGACGGTGGTCACGTGGGCATTGTGACGTGCCAGGCCCGATCCAGACAGGAGGTGTCTGTGGAGGTGGCAGCGACAGCTGCACCATCAGGTAAGCCACTGAGGTATCGAAGAGAGGGGGCTGTATGGCGGTAGGAGCAGCCAAGGCAGGGGAGCCTTGCAAGAGAAAAGGGGGTACTGGAAGGGTACTTGGGGGGCAAGTAAAAGCCCAGATGGGGGCCGGTACATGGAAGGGGATGCCTGAAAGGGGGGGCATTAAGATGGGAGGCCCAGATGAGGCCAAGATAGGCAAGGAAGAGGCGGGTAAAAACAAAATAAAAAAGGGGGGCCCTAATGAGGCCAATCTAGGAGGCCCGGATGAGGCCGCTAGGGAAGGGGGCCCAAATGAGGCCAGGTTAGGAGGGGTAGATGCGGCTGCACCTCGGGGCCCAGATGAGGCTTTTGGATGGGGGGGGCCCAAATGAGGCCAGGGAGGGCCGGGAGAAGGCGGCCATGTGGGAGATCACAATAAGGGGTAAGAGCCCAAGAGGTAGCATTAGTGAGGTAGGGGGCCCCAATGAGGCAGATTACTAGGCCCAGAGGAGGCGAAGGCAAGGGGTGACCAGGTGGTGTCTCGTAGGCCTAATGGAAGGTGGAAAGGGGGTATTAGAGAGGAGGGGGGGGACCCAGAGGAGGCCATGCAGGGGGCTGGTATCCAAGTGGGGGTTAGGGGTGTACAGTGGCCGGGGGGGGATCCTACAAGTAGCTTTACAAGTGTGGGGGTAATAAGGCAAGAGGGCTGCCAGTTAAGGGGCTATTTAGGTAAGGGGGGTGCATATAAGCTGGGGGGTGCAGCACTGGGGGGCAATTGGAGAGCCAGGGACCCAGAAGGGGGAGGAGGGACACCACTTGCCCAGAGGACTGGGAGCTGAGCAGAGGTACAGGGGGGTAGGAGGGTGTGTGCAAGGGGTGGTAGCGAAGGGAAAACTGGGGGGAGTGGGGAGATGAAAGGGGAAGAGGAGTTTGTCTTGAATTGTAACTGCCATCCCTCTCTTCTGTACTAGTGCCACTTGTTTCTACTCTGGAAGGAGGTCTCAGGAACGAGCCCGGCAGGACACCGGAGAGGGACGGGGATTCCCTGGTTATAGAGGATATCCCTAGTGATTTCGATGGAGACTGTCGTCAGGAGTCGGAGGTCCCGGAGTATGTCACGACTGGCCAGGTGGGAGACTTTGACGCCTTGGCGCAGTTATTGAGAGAAAGAAGCGTTACCGGAAAATCCCAAAGACGTTCGCAAATTGTACCAGGGCATTCTGTATCCTAGCGTGATCACGCAGAAATTCCCGGAACAGGGCTCTGCCCTGTTTTGTTACTTGCTGAGGTCTCCTCTGCCTACCATACTTACGGGGGTATGGCGTGGTGGAGATATGATGAACAGATTCGTCAGAGAATAGCGGTCTGCCCGGACATGAGGTGGGACGACAGGGACATGGGGATCTGGCTGGAGATTATGACTCCATTATGCGGGGGCCAGTCCTTTCGGGCCGGGGGGATCGGCCAACCGGGATCAGCCGGTGCAGGTGCAGCAGTGGCCTTACAGAAAGGCCTCTGTTTCCAATTCAATGATGGGCAATGTCGTTTTGGGGCATCGTGCAAGTATAAGCACGAGTGTTCAGGATGTGGGGGGTGCACTCATATGCCAAATGTTTCCAGAAGGGAAAGGCAGGGAATAGACCATGGGAAGTGGGTGTACAGGGCTCGGACGCTGGTGGACATCAGAAGGATGGTCCCTTGGCTAAAACGGTACGCTAAGGTGAGGGGCAAACGGGGTAATGCCGAGCTGCTGCTAACAGGTTTTAGCTCGGGTTTCCTCATTCCCTTTCAGGATATGAAAGGGGGAGAGGTGTCTGGGAATTTGAAGTCAGCTAGAGAATTCCCGGGGGTGGTTCGGGAAAAATTGGGGAAGGAAGTTGAACTGGGGCGAATGGCGGGCCCCTGCGAGGTCCGCCCGCTGCTGAATTTGAGGCTGTCCTCCCTTGGGGTAGTCCCCAAGAAGGTCCCGGTGCAATTTCGCATGATTCACCATCTGTCGTACCCGAAAGGTTTTTCGGTAAACAATGGCATTGACCCTGCTTTGGCAGCAGTTCGTTATGCATAATTTGATGATGCGGTGGCCTTAGTCCAGCAGGCGGGCCAGGGGGCCCTCCTGGCGAAAGTTGATGTGGAAGCAGCCTTCAGATTACTGCTGGTTCACCCGACATGCCACCATTTGCTGGGTTGTTCATTTGAAGGACAGTTTTTTGTTGATTTATGTTTACCAATGGGGTGTTCGATATCATGCTCCTATTTTGAAAAATTCAGCTGTTTCGTGGAGTGGGCCGTGAAGCGAGCGACGGGGTTGAAGTCCATGGTTCATTACTTGGACGACTTCCTGTTCGTAGGCCCTGCGGGCAGCGTTTCATGCCAGCGGCTGATGGATGCCTTTGGGCAGGTAGCGGGGGATTTCGGTATCCCAGTGGCCGAGGAAAAATCCGAGGGCCCTTGCGTTGCGCTAAGCTTTTTGGGAATACACATTGATTCAATGAAGATGGAGTGTAGTTTGCCGGGGGACAAGGTAGCCGACTTATGTGACGTATTACACAGAGCGTTGGGGAAGAGGAAGTTGACATTGAGAGAAATGCAGTCTCTGTTGGGAAAGTTAGAATTATTCCGGCGGGGAGGATTTTCTGTAGCAGGCTATCGCTAGCCACAGCAGGGGTCGAGGAGGCGTTCCATCACATTCGTCTGACGAAAGCTTTGAAGGACGACTTGGAAATATGGCTGAGATTCCTTAAGGAATTTAACGGAAGGTCCCTTATACAACAGGTGGGGAGGGATGATCCTGATGTACACCTGTTTACAGACGCTTCGGGGGCTCATGAGTTTGGTGTATACCTGGGGGGTAAGTGGTGCGCGGATGCATGGCCGCAGGAGTGGCGGGCAGGAAACTTGACTTCAAACTTGGTTTTCTTAGAATTGTTCTCATTGGTGGTGGCCTTGATTATTTGGCCAGGGCTCCTGAGGGACAGAAAAGTTCTTTTTCATTCGGACAACATGGGAGTAGTGACGGCAGTCAACTCTTTGTCAGCATCCTCCCCCCCCGGTTGTGATTCTCCTCCGTTTGTTTGTGCTGGAATTCATGAGATGTAATGTACTTTTCAAGTCTGTGCATGTGCCCGGGAAATCCAATGGGATAGCTGATTCTCTTTCCCATTTTCAGTGGGACAGGTTCCGGGAGCTGGCTCCATTGGCAGAGGAGGAAGGGGCACGGTGCCCGGACAGCTTGTGGAAGGTGGACTTCTTGGATTGATGAGGATGGTACGGGGGGCTTTGGCAGGGTCCACGTGGAGGGCCTATTCTCAGGTATGGAGAGAATGGTGTGTGGTGTTAAGAAGGGCCAGGGGGACCTTCACGGCCAGGAGCTGGTTGTCAGTGCTATTGAGGTGTATGTCGGAATGGGGTGAAATCGGGGTGTCCAGGGCTATGGTGAAGCGTAGGCTGGCAGCACTCGCATTCCTGTGCCAGTTTTTGGGGTGGGAGGACGTTACTAAGTGTTTCATGGTTCGTATGGCCGCCAGGGGTTTGTGTAGAGGAGGTAGAGTCCTGGAGTCTAGGAGACCGGTTATTTTCACATTACTGCAGAGGGTAGTGGGAGCACTGGACATGGTATGTTCGGATGAATATGAGGTGGTCCTTTTCCGGGTGTATTATGTGATAGCCTTTTTTGTAAGCCTTTTGGTTTTCTGAGGGTGTGGATGCGAATAGGAGAGATGGCGGGGGGATCCAGAGATGTGACATTTGGATCCAGGAGGGGAAGCTTTGCATATGGTTGAAGAAGTCTAAGACGGATCAGGGAGGGCGAGGGAGAGCTATTAGCCTCAAAGCGATAGGGGGTTCATGTTGCCCAATTGAGGCCATGGCCGCATTCTTGCAGGTGCGACCACAGGGCGGCGGCCCCGTTGTTGGTACACAGGAACGGGGACTCGTTATTGCGTTTCTAGTTAATAGCAGTCTTTAGGAAAGTTCTAGGGCACTTGGGGTTACCAAAGCTTGATTTTGGGTCACATTCATTTAGAATAGGGGCAGCTACAGAGGCAAGAATGTTGGGGATGTCGGATGCAAAGATTAAAAGGATTGGGAGGTGGACCTCTGACAGCTTTAGCTCTTATGTTCGGAGGGATCTAATACTGTAAGTTATTATGTTATGTTTTTCTGTTCTTTTCTTGTTTCATGGTTAGGTATACGGGAATGCTGGATTATTGGCCATTCCTACATCTATTTAGCTAGGAGAGCGGCAATGATAAAGGAGGACGCAGGCCAGCTGGGCCTGGATGGCAGTGCAGTGCGGATACTTTGGTTGGGGTTCAGGGGTTTGAGGTGGGATCAGGTGATGGTGAAAGTGGTGGAATTTGCTAGGTTGTACAGTCCGCCTGGGCTGTTGGTGATCCACGCAGGTGGGAATGATTTGGGCTTCATATCTCAGAGAGATCTGTTGGAAGGAATAAAGAGGGACTTGCTAAGGTTGTGGGACTTGTTACCGGAGCTGATTGTGGTGTGGTCGGAGATAGAACCTAGACTGAAATGGCGGGCCGCATGGGATGCCCGGAGGCTGGAAGCCTCCAGGAGAAAAATAAAAAGAATCTTGAGCAAGTTTGTAGAGAAAAAAGGGGGAGTGTCAATACGGCACGTGGAGTTTGAAGGTGAATCTGGGACTTGTTTTTTCCTGAGAGATGGAGTCCATTTAAACGAGGTTGAGCTGCATTTGTTCAATTTTAATTTGAGGGAAGGGGTTGAAAAGGCCTTGGGGGGTGGCGTGGGTCCGGTGTTAAGCCGTCCTGGTGGCGGGCGGGGCTTGCCTTTGGTGGTCTGTGGAGTTGGCTGGGGTAGCTCCTGCTATGCAGGAGAGGTCTATTACGGTTCATGAGGGGACCTTCGGCAGGGAAATACAATGAGTTTATGGGCAAGCCCCGAGGAAGGGGGAGTGTTAATGTTAATGTTATTATGGGGATTATTTAACTGTGTTTGTTTATATGTTATGAGAATTTGTTAATAAAACAAGCTGCTGCCTTTTTACCCTATTTTGGTTGTATGTGTGTTCTTTATTAGAATAACGAGGTCCCGAATAAAGGGGTCATCCCAGCCCTGGAGAAATGCCTATTTTGGAAGGGCATTTGACCCCAGAGCAGGGCAAGTGGCATTAATGGTTAAGCTGAGGTATGGGGGGGCGGGCACAGGAGAGGGCTTAAGAGAGACTGTGAGCAGGAAGTAGGCTCACCTTCTATCTGGACCTGACGGTGAGAGGAAGCTCCCTCCCTCCCTAAATTTACAGTTGAGGAGGTTAATTCTTGTCACAGCCGGGTTCATGAGGGGACCTTTGGCAGGGAAATACAATGAGTTAATGGGCAAGCCCCGAGTAAGGGGGAGTGTTAATGTTAATGTTATTATGGGGATTATTTAACTGTGTTTGTTTATATGTTATGAAAATTTGTTAATAAAACAAGCTGCAGCCTTTTTACCCCATTTTGGTTGTGTGTGTGTTCTTTATTAGAATAACGAGGTCCCGAATAAATGGGTCAATAATATAGATATATTTTTGCTATATTTTTAAAGTACTTGGTTGCTAAGCAAATAAATACTGTGCTTTACTTCCCTTTGCCCTTTATTTTTCTAGCTATTTATTTTCTTTTATTTGATCATATGGGAGTTCGAGGCAGACTAATTTAATGTCTCTATAAGTAGCGCTGCAGAATCTGTTGGCGCCCTACAAATAACCTATAATAATAATATAAATGCTACAATTGTTCCACTAATGCAAAAATATTCCAAAGCTTTCAGATTTAGTTTTTTTTTTTTTTAAATCAGTATATCCTCTTTAGAAAAAAATATCTGAAGTTTTTCGGAACATTCAAAATATGAGTTTATAAAAGGCTACAATATCTTACTTCAATTTTGAAATTATCATTTAAATAAAAAGTATTTTGTTTTCAGGATATAAGATGGGGTCAATTACATTAAATTCTGTAAAGGCCTCTAGTAATTCAAAAACATTATGAAAATGTTCATGAATCAAGCAAAGAACATTTCACAAAGAAGTAGCACCATGAGACTTCCGGTAGGCGGCTAACCTAGATGGCCACAGATTCACAACGCTCTGTGAATGACTCCCGCTCATAAGAGCACTGTGGTAGATCCTGAGCCTTCCAGACCTCCCCTGGCCACCGAGAAGGCATTAAACAGTCAAAACCAGTTTTCGGGCCTCCTAGACATGCTCGCCATGGAGCACCTTACCGCAGCCCTCATTGAGGTCTTTGCGCCATCGCTGCACGCTCTTACAATTGCTATGGAGGGTATCCTCTGTGACATACAAGACCTTTGCATACCTGAACCCCGGCAAGCCTTGCTAGATAAGTCGAGGATGGCCGGAATCCCTCTGGCAACGGATGCTTTGGTTGCTGACATGTGATCCCGCCCTCATCTTATCACTCCTTCACTGAGCCTGGAGAACACAGCTGCACAATATCTTGTACAGGCAGCGAAGAACAGTGTCACAACTCCTGTGAATGTGGATCCTCAATCTGCGATATACTTACGGGAAGCGGACTGTGACGTTGCGACCCCAGCTATACAGCAAGGTGGACATCCCGCAGCAGCGCCTGATCCATTACAGTACACTGTTTCTGTGCAGGCTCTGCATTTGGTCGCAAGAGTTAACATCTATCCCTCTGATTATGGAAAACAGCATGGCGGTTGTTGTCCCTCACAGGCAGGCTGTGCTCCACTAAACTGTGGCTATTTAAATCTAACCCGTGCTGGAATCGGGTAATTCATTTACTCTGTCCTGCTTGTCTGTTACGAAGCCACAGTCTCGCTGTATTTCTGGCTGATTGTGGATGAAGGAAATGGAATCAGAACTTGGCACGACAAGTTGAACAAACCCTCTGCAAATCTTGGTTGCTGTTTTATGTTCAAGTTTTTCTTTGTTTTTATTAAACTAGCTCTCCCTTTAGTGCACTTAAGGGTTGGCTTGCTAGCCCTGAATACTTGGTCAAGAGTTTGGGCTGTATGACCATAGCGATGTACTCACTCTATAGTTATGTTTGCCAATTGGGACGCACTTTGGGTGGTTTGTTTATTTGTTTAATTATTGCCATGCTTTGGAATCATGAACCATCTGTTATCCCCACTCGGCAAAGAAATGATTCAAACATGCAAACACCATTTATATACGTCGCATAACATTCATGTGTCTCTGCTTAATATGGTTGGCATTTGGCTCACTGTTGCATTGCGGACGCTTTCTGATCTAAGTCCCCCCTCCCCCAGTGATAACTGGTTTGCAGCACATACCCACCATCTTGTTTAGCATATTGTAGATATTATTATTTTTGTTGTTGTTGTTGTCTAGGTTTTAGTTAATCTTGATAGTTATTATACACGCCCCGCCCTTTATCGTGACAGGCTCAAAAAGGCTCCACAAAACACATATATTTTATATTATTGTAACTACATAAGTTTATTCAGCTAAACGCACTGCTTTATCATATAGCAACTAGATTGCCTTTGACCCAGGACATAGAACATACTGGTTATTCTACTCTACACATACAATTACAGTGTCAGGTTGCCTAAATTTAGACATAAGCTATGATTGATAGTAACGCTAACCTATACTCCTAATGTGGCAATTATTACAGACAGAGAGAGTTGACGGGTATACACTCTCGGTACCACCCTAGTCTAAATGAGTGACCTTTTCTTGCTTAATGATACTCCTCTATACACCCAATAGTTATTGGGGTTCTCTTCCTTTTAGGACAGGTGTAATGAGGTCTCACTCGGTGGCACTGCTTCTCTCTGAGTTATACATCTTATGAGTGGGGTAACAAGGATATCTAACTCCCGGATTCTCCCCATACCTTAACTTTACTTTTTACTACTATTGTTTTATTTACTTTGTGACATACTTTATAATAACTTACACTTAGTTAATGCTGTTTGAGGTGTAATAATATCTGAATTCTTTATTTGGTACTGTATGCCCATAGATTGGAACTGACATTCTATTCTTCTGCTCCCGACTGGGAGGTAATCACATGATCATCTATCAGTCCTAAACCTTGTATTTCCAACTTAATACCCTAGAATCCTGTATCTGAGAACTATGACCATGAAAGCTTGACCTCACACATAGCCATGGGTAGGAGCATGGCATAATCCAGCCCAATTTTTGCAAAAGTGCCACACTGTAACATTTTAAAACTTTAAATCTGTTATTGTTGTTCTAATCTTGTTTTCCTATGTCTGATGCTATACAACTAAGACTCAATAACCATTCCTCCTTGGTTTAGAAGAAACTACCTAAGATAACTACTGTAAATCTATTTGTGTATACGTAGATAGTGTCTCTTTATTTGGGAACAAAGCTAATGTCAGGAAAATTCATGCATAATGGAAAAAAAGGGTAATTTGTGTATCTTTACAACTCTGTTTATTCTCTTGTGATTTGTGGACTACATTTCTTTGTTAAGGAGCAATATGGGGACATTAGTTGTTAATTATAGATTGTAAGGGTTGTGTTTGTTTTGTTTTATTTTATTTTATTTTACTTTATTTGGTTGTTATTACTATAAAACCAAGAAGCACAGGTTCATTATGGAATGGTGCTTGACCAGCTCTTATATACCTCCAACTGTACAGATTTGTATGTCATGAACTCAAGCTGGTACAACCCACATATATATTTTCTTTTTCTTCTCATTGAAAGTAGAAACCGACATTTCTTTGTATCAAACTATAACAACTCTTGATAAGCATCAAGCATTTATTTCAGACTGTGAATTGTAATACTATTCTAGCTCTATTCTGTACAAGCATATGCATACTTACGTGTTTATGTACCTGAGTTTCTTCAATATAAAGAATTTAAAAAAAAGAAGTAGCACCATACTTAAAGGACCAGTCAACACATTCGATTTGCATAATCAACAAATGCAAGATAATAAGACAATGCAATAGCACGTAGTCTGAACTTCAAATGAGTAGTAGATTTTTTATAACAAATTTCAAAGTTATGTATATTTCCACTCTCCTTGTACCATGTGATAGCAATCAGCCAATCACAAATGCATTTACGTATAGTCTGTGAATTCTTTCACATGCTCAGTAGGATCTGGTGACTCAAAAATTGTAAATATAAAAGACTGTGCACATTTTTTTAATGGAAGTAAATTGGAAAGATGTTTATAATTACATGCTGTATCTGAATCATGAAAATTTAATTTAACCTGAGTGTCCCTTTAAAACAATTTTAAGAGCTTCTAATAATTGCAAAATGGTTAGGAAATTATAAGCAACGCTTAGCAAACATTGCAAATTGTCGGCTAGATTACGAGTCTTGCGTTAGGCTTAAAAAACAGCGTTGGCTGGACCCAACGCTGCTTTTTAACGCCCGCTGGTATTACGAGTCTTGAAGGTACAGGTGTACTGCTCACTTTTTGGGCCAGACTCGGAAATACCGCAAATCCACTTACGTCAATTGCATATCCTATATTTTCAATGGGACTTGCATAGCGCCGGTATTACGAGTCTGACCAACAGTGAGAGGTACACCCTCTCCTGTCAAGTCTGGTACCGCATTTAAAAGTCAGTAGTTAAGAGTTTTACACTACAACGCCATAGCATAAAACTCTTAACTAAAGTGCTAAAAATTACACTAACACCCATAAACTACCTATTAACCCCTAAACCGAAGCCTTCCCACATTGCAAACACTAAAATAAATATTTTAACCCCTAATCTGCCGAACCAGACATCGCCGCCGCTATAATAAATATATTAACCCCTAACAAGCGACACTCCTGCATCGCAAGCAACATTTAAATATTATTAACCCCTAATCGCCTCCACCTACCTACATTTATTAACCCCTAATCAGCCGCCCCCAATGTCGCCGCCAATATAATAAAGTTATTTACCCCTAAACCTAAGTCTAACCCTAACCCTAACCTCTCCTAACTTAAATATAATTTAAATAAATCTAAATAAAATTAATACAATTAACTTAATTATTCCTATTTAAAACTAAATACCTAAAAAATAAACCCTAAGCTAGCTACAATATAACTAATAGTTACATTGTAGCTAGCTTAGGGTTTATTTTTATTTTACAGGCAACTTTGTATTTATTTTAACTAGGTACAATAGTTATTAAATAGTTATTAACTATTTAATAACTACCTAGTTAAAATAAAGACAAATTTACCTGTAAAATAAAACCTAACCTAAGTTACAATTACACCTAACACTACACTACAATTAAATTAATTACCTAAATTAAATACAATTAATTACAATTAAATAAAATTATCTAAAGTACAAAAAAAAACACTAAATTACAGAAAATAATAAAGAAATTACAAGATTTTTAAAACTAATTACACCTAATTTTTTTTTATTTTTTTTATTTTTTTTTATTGAGGTAAAGAATACAACAGTACATAGCAATCATTTAGCAAAACCCTCAACCCGTGAGGATATACAATAAGGTATACAGTACTGTACATATATATAGCATACAGCTCCACGAAACTATAAACATAAACAAAGTCTTGCACTTCTACTTGTATAGAAAACCAAAACTAAAAACTGTACTAAACACTAGTAAGGGAGTGCTACCTATGTGGTTAATAAAAGTAAATAGGACTAACCTCAGATTTCCAAAAAAACAAATATGGGGCCCTTTTAGAGCCCTTATGACTGTAATTGCCAAAAGTTATGAAAAGAATTCAAATATATAGCCTATAGGGCCACATATAAGCCCATACAAATATAAATCTCCTTAGACTAGTGAAATCATTAGAAAATATACAATAAGAAAGGGGATTATCAAGACTATTATTATGTAACACTTGAATAAAGATATTACTAGCCGCTACAATGTACCAGTCTTGTGTTGGATATAAGGGAAATTCAAGGGAATCTACGTTCCTTGGTTTACTAAGTAAACATATACTAAGGCGGGAGCCCTAGGGGGGGAATCATAACCAACCATTTTATAATATATAGCTAGATAGTTGAGGCTATAGAGGTAGACCGCATATACCTACCCTCTGTAACATGGATAAAAACTAGCCAAATTTAAGCGGCCAAGGGTCATCATTGTTGTTTTACCTAAATCTAAATTATCTATATGGACTGGCAATTTTCAGGTCTGGGAAGAGAATATAATTTAGTTAGTCTCAATTCTGCTAAACTGAAGACACTTTATATTATTAGATTAGAGCACACTAGGGGTGTTGCTGAGCACTTCGAATTAAGAAAAAGACAGGATATTGGAAAGCCATGAATTACATATTAGGCTATATGAGAAAGCTATAACACTGAAACTTAAACTATCAGAACATTAGTATTACCATTGCAGGGGGCATTAACCACATGTATTTAAAGCTAATTTTGGCTGTAATAAGCCCACGGGCTAAAATATGCTGTCCCGGCCGCAGGCAGCACACCAGCCCACATGGAGAATAGTAATGTAACACAGATACAGTAATACCTACTACACTAAAGTTAGAAGCCTGGCAATGCTTAAATAATCTCAATGATATAATTAACGCTACGATATAGGCCTACAATAGATTCAGTGTTAACATAGTTGCTGATGATTACAAGTCCACAATACCTATATTCAACAAGGGACTTTCCAGAAAACCTATGTTTCCGACATTAATATCTTATCAGACTGTTCTAGCAAAAATATAAATTTAAATGTTCGCAAGTCTTATCAGTACTATGTATACTATACCCTGATAGGGGTAGGGTAGTATTCTATTATATAAATATGCCCAGTGTAGATGCCCATTCAACATGTGGGCATAAAATCATATAAAAGTAGAGCTAAACTACCTGGATTGTTATAAATAATCTTATCTAGTACATTCACATATACCAAGTAAGTCTCTGTGTGATACAGCTAGAATGAGAAAGCTAAACAATAAACAGTATATAATTTCTATCCAGCCATAACTAGCCTTCAGTATTACACCCAATAACTGTGCTGCTTTATGCAAACAATTAAATGCAAAATAACTGTTGTAAACAGAACACTGAAACAGTAATTATACAACGTATTAACATAAGAAAACTTTTCCTGAACAGTGTACAACTAGTTGCTACCTACAGGAGTAGAATAATTAGAGGTCTATATTACATAACACTGAATATTTAGAGGTAGTTGGCCTTGGGGATGAAATATGTTGCAGCTTGAACATTACAAACAAAATGAGAATCATATCAATACCTGCAAGTAAGATTTGTACAATAATAACTGTAATAAATGGAAATACGCAGATGATAATATATTCACACAAAACAACAACTTTTGTCAATGTGCATAACAATCAGGCACTAGTGGTATACATTCCTAAATATAATATAAGGCTTCTTCATCCTATAACAATATAAAGTGCCATGAAACAACAGCCATAATATGTCCAATGTAGCTTTTAGAACATGCATGTCTTAACCTACTCCGCATCTCTGAGGCTTAAAGAAGGTCCCAGACATTCCCTCAGGGGGGCTGATCAGGCTAAAATGTTGAACTTTATATGGCCATGTCAAATGTTTTCCAAGTCCTTTACAGGTTGCATGAGTCAGTCCCAGGCTACACCAGGCTGGCCTTACTAACAATAACTTGCCTGTCTCGAAATCGTAGTAAGCGGTCAGCCAAAGGATCTCTCTTCTATGAATGTTCCGAAGCTCATATAGAGCATCATCTAGAGTGCATGGACACTGTTGGTGTCTAACACTCCCCAGGTTAAGGTCCGCTAGCGCCTCTGAGCCGCCGCTCAGGTTTAATGGACAAGTGTTCCCGGGATTAGGAGACAGATAGGGTGTCTGTTGATCCGCCGTCCTCCTTCTCCCCTCTTTTGTCTGCCGATACCCCTCTGTAGTAAAAGGTGATGTTTGCGCTCTAGCAGTGTGGGTATCAGGTGCTGTGTCCGATCTAGCTTCTGTCTTGCCATGTGCCTCAGGACTTTGTAAGGCTTGAGTGGTTAGGATACGGCTAGATGTTATCGCCGCTAAGTCACCGATCAGCTGCAATTCTAAGAGCCGAAAGGAGGTCTCGATTAAGCTCAGAGTTGCTTTTTCCCAGTCTTCCACGGCCGCCATTTTCCTTCTTAGGGTATTCTAGGCTACAACTGATATAGCGTCCAGGGCTTTTCTGATAGCCTAAATTGGCGGTTTGGGTGCAAGTAATAGGCAGCCACCTAGGTTTTGTGTGCTTTGGTCGTGTTGTGGCTGTCGCTGGTCAGCAAGTGACTATCATCACCATCTGCTCCCTTATGGCTGCGTCATAGGGCTTAAATCCGCGTTAGATTCAGTAGTTAAGCCACCGATTTAATTTAGCAGCATAGCTTGTGACAGAGTCTTGTGGGGATCTTCAATGAGGCTTTGAAATTATAGAGTAAATTATGTTTTTATCCCTAATAACGAGATTAAGAGCCGGAGCACTTGAGATGTGCGTCCGATCGCTCTGATAGTTAGCTCCGCCCCCCCTAATTACACCTAATTTAATCCCCCTAACAAAATAAAAAAGCCCTACCCTACACTAAATTACAAATAGCCCTTAAAAGGGCCTTTTGCGGGGCATTGCCCCAAAGTAATCAGCTCTTTTACGTGAAAAAAAATTACAATTCCCACCCCAACATTAAAACCCAACACCGACACAAACAACCCTACTCTTCATCCATCCTATGGGGAAATCGTGCACAAGCATGTTTAGCCAGCTCACCTCTAACGTAAGCAGTGCTGGAATTGAGGTGAGATGTGGAGCAAAATTTTGCTCTTCGCTCCCTTTTTTGCGGTTAACGCCGGGTTTCTAAAAACCCGTAATACCAGAGCTGTCTGTAAGTGAGCGGTGAGCATAAACTGCTCGTTAGCAACGCACAGCTTCTAATGCAAAACTCGTAATCTAGGCGAAAGAAACTAAACATTATCAGTATTTTGTTCCTTTTATTCTATTATTTTTAAAGGAACATAAAAACCAATTTTTTCTTTCATGATTCAGATAGAGAATACAATTATAAACAACATTCCAATTTACTTCTATTATCTGATTTGCTTCATTCTATAGGTATCCTTTGTTCAAGAAATGCACATGTGTAATCCAATCACATGAGGCATCTATGTGCAGCCACCAATCAGCAGCTATTGAGCCTATTAGATATGCAATTTAACAAAGGGTATTAAGAGAATGAAGCAAGTTACATAAAAGTAAGCAAGTTAGATAAAAGTAAATTGGAAAGTTAATTAAAATTGCATGCTCTTTAATGTCCCTTTAAAGGGACACTGAACCCAAATTTTTTCTTTTGTGATTCAGATAGAGCATGAATTTTTAAGCAACTTTCTAATTTACTCCTATTATCAAATTTTCTTTATTCTCTTGGCATCTTTATTTGAAATGCAAGAATCTAAGTTTAGATGCCGGCCCATTTTGGTGAACAACCTGGGTTGTCCTTGCTGATTGGTGGAAAAAATCCATCCACCAATCAAAAAGTGCTGTCCAGAGTTCTTAACCCAAAAAAGCTTAGATGGCTTTCATTTCAAATAAAGATAGCAAGAGAACGAAGAAAAATTGACAATAGGAGTAAATTAGAAAGTTGCTTAAAATTGCATGCTCTATCTGAATCACAAAAGAAAAAAAAAATTAGGTTCAGTGTCCCCTTAAGTAATAATAAAACAGTAGCATTTCCATTGAGACACAATTGGGTTTTCACAATGACGCAAAAAACAAACCTACTGTCGGAACCCATAACACTTATCGAAGTGTACGATGATGCATTTTTTCATCATTAGAAAATAACAGAAGCCGAAAATGGCAAATTTACGCCGAGATTCCACTGAACGCACAAATAGTTGAAACACTGTCGGAAGCTGTCGATAAAGGCGTAAAACATTACGGCATGCTCAACTAGATGTAAAAAAGAAAAATAAGCTTTATCGTTATATGTAATATTTATTACTGGGCCAGGTATAGGACAAGTTGGTATGATGTTCATATTTAAATATCAATATGCATTTAAATATAAAAGTTTAATTAAGCAAATATCTCCAAAATGTCAACTATGCCTAAGCCTAGGGCAGCACTAAATATTACATATATCAATAAATTGAAAAATGTAATAAAACCAAAAAAATATTTTTTCTTTTAAAAAAAAAAAAAAAAAACATTTTTCATTTCATTTCATTTTTCATTAATTCAATATATCTTTTTTTTGTTTTTCTCAAGAGGCTATTACAGGTAAGGAATGCATGCGTTATGTTTTATAGTGTAAGGTCGGGTTACCATAACAACAAGCTTGTTTTGGGGTGATTTTCGAGAAATCGTTCATCGTAAGGAAGCGGTAACGCAATGTTAACTTTCACCTACATGAAAAGACCAACTGCATGCACTGCACAAAATATTTCAATAGAAACCTGGTACTAAAATGGAGCCGTAAACTATTTTTATTTCTTGGCAACTTTGGTAGCTCTCATTTTTAATGACCCAATAGAAACGAGCTCTAAATTATTAATTCACAAATCAATGTAATGATTATTTGAATAATTACCATTAATTAATTTATAATTAATTGATCATTTAATTTTTTTTTGGACAACCCAGTCAAAAGCAGAGCGTGTGAATGGGCTTTGAATTCTGTGTGATTACAAATAATCTCCCTAATCTCCAGAAATAACTGTGGTTTAGCATAATCAAATCATATGGACTGATGCTGTTTGGCCTTGAATTTGCTTGCTTCGCTTTATTCACTATGATAAGGGTTACACCGTAGCAATGTAAACACTCTATAGGGGCTATTAACGTGCACAATATGTTATAAAACCATGTCAGTAAAGTCATTAAACTGAGAGAAAGCATTAGAGGTTAAAGAAATAGTATAGTCAAAATTAAAACTTTCATGATTCAGATAGAGCATGCAATTTTAAGCACCTTTCTAATTTGCTCCTATTGTCAATTTTTCTTCGTTCTTCTGGTATTTTTATTTCAATGTAAGCTTGCAAACTGGCCCATTTTTGTTCAGTACCTGGGTAGCGCTTGCTGATTGGTGGCTACATTTAAACACCAATCAGAAAGTGCTACCCAGGTCTGAACCAAAAATTGTTCCGGCTCCTATGCTTACATTCTTGCTTTTTCAAATAAAGATACCAAGAGAACAAAGAAAAAAATGATGATAGGAGTAAATTAGAGTTGTTTAAAATTGCATGCTCTATCTGAATCATGAAAGTTTTTTGTTTTTTTTTAAAACCACATTCTTTTTTTCTGCTAAATTTTAATATATCCTTGTTATTTTAAACACACGTATATAATTGCATATAGATTTGCAAAGTAAAGTTGAGGAAAATTTAAAATAGACACATTAAATACTAGTACCCTTACAGCTTCTCATATTCGGTAAACATATTAAAAAATATTCAATTCATTTATAACCATTCATAACATTATTGTACAAACAGTACTTACTTGTGATAGAAAGTGCAAAAATGACATTAATGAGTTTGTTATAGAATATCTATTTTTCTATTTTTTAACATATTTCTTATTTTTTAAGAATCCATACATACATATTATTTTTTTTTATCAGATAGACGAATGTAAGTAAATCAACTTGTATCATGTACAAATATATATTGTTGATATTTTTTATAAATGTTTATTTATATTTTTATGTTGGTATATATTTTAATAAACTGTGGATCAATTGTGTGCAAAATTATAGAACTCTCATCTTATGAGAATTCCATATAGTTTGATATTATTCTATATCATATAGGAAATAATAACACGACAATGTATTTCCCCAGCATGTATTTTAAAAAAACATGAGATATTCTTCCTCCCCTATGCGAGCAGGGACAGCAGAAGTGACTAAACACTACCAACTAGGATTTATGTATACACTTTTACTACATAAGTAGGTGGGCTCTCTGCCAATAGACTCCTACACTGAAATTGAGAAGTGAGGGTGGTTTGAAGAAGTGAGGGTGGTTTGAAGAAGTGAGGGTGGTTTGAAGAAGTGAGGGTGGTTTGAAGAAGTGAGGGTGGTTTGAAGAAGTGAGGGTGGTTTGATGTTGTGGTAGGAGAAGTCATTGTTATTGCTCTAGGGCACTGGTTTTAAAACCAGTCCTCGGGGCTTCCTAACATGCAAGATTTTGAGGATATTTGAACTAGAGCATAGGTGAAATAATCAGCTTATTAGGAAACATGGTTATTAACCTTCTCTCATCCAAGTAATCCAGAAAATCTGGGCTGTTAGGGAGGCCTGATGAAAGGTTTGAAAACCAGTGCTCTAGGAGCATTCCTATGGGAGACTCTTACTTTACAGATGCTATTTAACGTTAGGCTATGATAGCTGAATAGCCTTGATAAAGGCCAGAATTTGGGGTCTGTAATGTATAGATAACTGACTATGCTTTGCTTTATTTATCATCCACCATGGTAATCAATCATTACTAAGTGGTAGAGGGCTCTTTCTACCATAAAGTTTTACACTATGTACATTTTGTATTACTTTACAGATTTTTTTGCCACACAGAAGAATGCCACCATTTGCTTATAAGTTGTATGGATTGTGGTGGCATCTGTTCATTTTTCGATCGAGAAACTTGGAGAAAAAAAGATGCTATTGGTTAGAAAAACATGTGGTTTTGGCATCATAAAACAGCTACAAATTCACTACAAGGTAAAAACAAAATGGCACCTCATGGTTTAGACTATGTGAATCTGTAGCTGTTTTATGATGCAAAAAACACGTTTTTTTCTAACCAATAGCACCTTTTTTTAACCAACAGTATCTTGCTCTAAACAGCTATGAGATTGCGACACATTTGCAGCGTACTGTTTGTGAAAAGTGGCTGCTAAATTTTTCCTGATTGCCTGTGGCTGGATATTTGAGTCTAAGGAGGAATTCTCCTGGAGGTTGTTGCCGAGAGCATCAGCCAGCTGGTGGCTGTGACAACCAACCTACCTATTTGCACTATCTATCTAGATTGAAAAGAACCTGTTGCCATGAAATGCAGTGCAGCCAACACTTTAACATACCAGTATTAGCCCTTGTTCTGAATGTGGCTAGCTCCAAATAGTCCCAAATTTAATTATAAATCATCACAATGGGTTGCCATGAAAGTCTAAAGCGCTAAAATATTTCTCTACTTCCAGAACACAATGGAGCAAAAATTATCTTTTGCACTCTTAAGCGCAGTCTTAGACTGCTAATGCTTTGTAGTTGCTGTAGAGCATTTCATCTTCTATGGTGCCTTAGTAGTAGGATCGTTGCTACTGTATATACTACCTTTCTTAAAACTTGGAAAGTTATGGGATTTATGTTTCTTAGTCCACTTATAAACATGTTTCTATCTATGGTAATATAAATAAACTAGTAAAAATATATGAAGGAATATGCGCAAGGCTAATAGTATCAAACCCCTCACTACTCCTAAACCCTCTAGTTAGGACACAAAAAAGAAAGAAACAAAACACAGTACAAATTGGGGGCACTAAAAAGTAGCTAAAGATACCAGAACGAACTACTGTACAGTATTACAGATAATTTATTTAAACATATAAAGTTATGGCATAATATGTACAGATAAATATTAAATCTGAATTGTTAAATAAAATAAGAAGTCTTTATAGTGTGCACACCATTTGAGAAAATATCTGTTACTGTTTGTATTCGCAAATACAAATATATCCCCAGAGAGTCTCTCTCTTAGTACTCTGTGAGTGTAAAGGTGAGGAAAGCTGGTATACTACAAATATATCCCCAGAGAGTCTCTCTCTTAGTACTCTGTGAGTAAAAGTTGAGGAAAGCTGGTACAATAGCTTACTCCTTGATGGAGATTCAAAAGGCTACTCCTGGATCTCTCCGGTCTGTTTCAGCGTTCACTCTGCTTGGCGGAATTAGTCAGTCCCTATTTTTTTTTATTTTAAATTCTCATCAGCCAAATGAAAGTATAATTAGAAGGTGGCTCTCCGACATGGATTCTGGAGCAGAGACGTCGGCAGCCGCCAAAGTCCACTTCTATCACAAAGATGGGCCCCCGTTGCCTGGAGCTGGGATGAAGAGGGCCCAAAATCGGATCAAGAGAAGCTGGATTTTCAATTGATGAGTACAACCTTTGGGGTTAGTTAGGGCTTTTTTGGGGTGGGTTATTTATTTTAAGAAAAGTTTTTTTTTATTTTAACTTTTATTTTTTAGGATAGGTTTTTTTAGGTAGATTTTATTATTTTGGGGGGTGGAGATTATTTGTATTGTAGAAAGGGTTTGTAATTTAATTGTAAAAGAGCTGAATCATCTTTAGGGGAATGAGCTACAAAAAGCTTTTAAGGGCTATTGTAATTTATTTTAGTTTTGTTTTTGTTTATTGTTTTTATGGGGCATGTAGATTAGTGGTATAATGGTGTTTTTTATTTTGGATACTGTATTTTATTATTTTTTTGTAACTTAGATTTTTTTATTTTATTACTTTTCAAGTAACTTAAAGGGTTTAGTTTAGATTGGGGGTTTAGGTGTTAGGTAAAGTAGAGTTAGATTGCTTTAGGGTTATATGTAATTTTAAATATTTTTTTTTATGTTTTTGTAAAGTAACTTAGGGGGTTTAGTTTACAAGGGGGGTTAGGTAGAGTAGGGTTAGTTTGCATTGGGGGTATGTGGCAGTATAAGGATTAATAGGATAGGTACTTGGGGTTTGCTAGTGGTGGTATAGGGTTTAAAAGGGTAGTACTTCCGGTCGGTATGTGGCTGTATAGAGGTTAATAGGATAGGTACTTGTGGTAGGCTAGTGGCAGTATAGGAGTTAATAGGATAGGTACTTACAGTGTGTATGTGGCAGTTTAGTGGTTAATAGGATAAGTACTTGCCGTGGGTATGTGGTGGTTTAGAAATTTAGTAGTGTAGTGTTAGCTTATGATTGTGGGGTGTTTCATTTTGGGGGTATTAGGATTAGTGGTTAGGCACATGGCAGTTATATTTCAAGAGATCCTTTGCTATACATCACCAATATGGACGGAGATGCTGGGTGTTATCTATAGCCAGTATCACTGACCATGTATAGGAAATGCCTCTCGCTGATGTCTGGAGTTTGGAAAATTTCGACAGGCTCGTTCGACCTTGGAATATTTAGCCACCTCGTAGCACTTTTGATTATTAGGGCCATTGTGAAAACATTTTCTCAGACTTTTTTCATTCATCAACCACTTACAGCCCTACATTAGTCTAATGTGTATGCTATTTTTGTGTCTGTCTACTCAACTTCTTGATGTTAGAGATTATGTGCAGTAACCTTTTTAAAAATTATTGGATCATCATTTATATACTGTACATCTCAAATGTTTATGACTGTAATGAAATGTTTAGATGCTAAAAATATTTGAGCAATACAATTTCTCAAAATTATCTGAAAATGTTAATTGCGCATATCATAAATCAATATTCTTGTTTGAATAATAAAAATGCTACATCCAAGCATAAGTGACTGACTTAGTCTTTTCTCTATTTATTATTTATCTAATTGTTAACATGGACTTTTGTGAAGATATCTATCATAAATGTCTATGCTTTTGTATATTTAACTGTATTTTGCATTTACTTTCTATGTGCAATGTAATCAGATTTAACTAATTCAATATGCTAAAAAGAAACAAACAAACAAAAATCACCCATTTGGCTTGTATATAATGTTTTCATATTGTAATTCTAATGGATTGGAATGGAGTCACAGCTTTTACAAATAACATAATAGGAAAATCATTGAATATTTATGATATAATCAGACCCTTTGTATTGATCAGTTGACTGCTCTTGTAAATAGTTTCATTTATTTTATATCTGTAGAACAAAAAGGAAGAAAGAAAAAAAAATAAGTATAAACATTTTGAGCATGAATCATTTATCAAAATGTAGTCTCAGATTGGAAGAGTAATGGATAATTCAGATTCAATTCTGGCTGTGGCAGTAGAGAATGCTCTGGCTATCTGAATTGCATTCATAACATCCACTCACTTTTCAGTTTTACTCAGACTATGTGACAGAAATAATCGTTTCTACTTGTCTTCTATTCAGATACAATACATTTCAGTAACACAGTAACTATTTCATGGAATTGCAACTCCAGAAATAGGTAAATACATATAAGGCATAAGGAGCTAAGGTCTGTTAATTCATGGTTAAAAACATGGTGTAAAAATGAGGGGTTTGACTTTTTAGAGCACTAGGCTTACTTTTCACTTGGGTACAATTTGTACAGTAAGGATGGATTGCACCTCAATGACATGGGTGCAGGTGTGTTGGGGGAAAGGATGGTAGCACATTTAGAGAATATTTTACACTAGGCAAAGGGGGGGAGGGTCAGTTAGAACACAATAGAACAGAGAGATCAGTCTGTGAATATGTCACTTCTATAGCATCTCAAGGAAGGGATGACATAAGAAATGTCACATTAGAAAGTATGGAGGAAATCACACCAAGTAGCAGCAAAAAACACATGAAAATCAAATGTATGACAACAAATGCAAGAAGCATGACAATTAAAATGGGGGAGCTGGAGCTCTTAGTTGCAGAAGATGACTATAACATTATCAGTGTAACTGAAACTGATGGGATGATTCACATGATGGGGCAGTTAGCTTAGAGGGGTATAGTTTATTTAGGAGGGACAGGAATAATAAAAGGGGTGGAGGAACCTGCATGTATATTTAACCTAACCTTAAACCTACAATAAGGGAAGATATTTATGCTACAGGTGACAATGTAGAGACCCTGTGGGTTGAAATAAAGAGTGGGGGAAAAATCATAAAAAAAATATTACTTGGAACATGCTACAAGCCCCCCAACATTAGTGACCTGGAGGTAAGGCTGCTAATAACAGTGCTGTAATTATGGGAGATAATTACTGGGCCAACGAAACTAGTAATTCAGCTAAGCGGGATAGATTTTTAAATGTTCTCAGGGATAACTTCTTGTCACAATTAATAAAGGAACCAGCTAGGAGTAAAACTATATTGGATTTAGTCAAACAATACAGATATAGAGGCCTACTTATCAAGCCGTCAACTTACTTGCATTCGACGGCACCAATACGCCCATCGCGGCCGCAGACCTGAATACGCTCTCCATATTTATAAAGAAAGCTGTCAAAATGCTGTGCACCAAGTACGGGGCAATGAGCAGCGGACTGTTGTTAACTAACAGTCATTGATCTCGCTGCTCTTTGGATTTTTCCCAGCTTTATTTATATACAGTCACTAAACACTGCCACTATACTAAAATGTTTAACCCCTATCCCGCCGCTCCCGGACCGCGGCGCAGCTAAATAAAGTTATTAACCCCTAAACCGCCACTCCCGGAGCCAACCGCATCTCTAATAAAGGTATTAATCCCTATCCCGCTGCTCCTGGACCCCGCCGCAACTAAATAAAGGTATTAACCACTATCTCGCAGCTCCCAGAGCCTACCACCACCTACATTATGTTATTGTGACAGACCCTTCTGTCAGGACTGAAAGAGTTAACTGTGTTTAGCTTTAAGAATCTAATTTCTAAAGATAGGTTTTCTGGCCTCAGCTATTGTGTGCTATAATTACATTTAAGTAATAAACAGGCCATTGTTTAATCACCCTCAGAGAACAGACGCTAGGTGATAAGACAAGCCAAATGTGTTTAAGTTGTTATCTGCCTAAGTAAAGTATTTAAGTAATATAATTCTATTGTATCATGTCAAGGGCGCTTCTCCCTTTTATCTAATGTACAATATTCTTTCAACCCCCATCTGAGGGGGGGTCAAAAACCTGTATAAATCTGTGTGCTGCCTTCAAATAAAGTTGTCATTCTGTTTTAAACCTGAAACTGGCTGGGTTGTGAATTGCTGATTGTCTATGCAGGACATTGTTCATCTGGGGTTAACCCTTGGTACACAGTTGGTACCGTAACATTGGTGGCAAGCGACGGAATGAACCTTATCGCCCAGAAGAGCAACTACACAAGCCAGTAACCTCAGGAAGAGGGGGATTATTACAATACTGACTAAGATGGAAAGAGTACCAGGGACAGAAGGAACCAATGGGCCCAGCATATCAGACAGAACCCCTGAAGAAGCAAGCTTTGATCGGGCGGTTAAAATAAGACTGGCATATTATGGCCCCAACCCATCTGCCGAAATTATCGACCGGGTCATAGCAGCTGTGGAGGCCAACCTACTTCGCCAAAGCGGCGCTGCAGCAGCCCAAGTCACAGCAAACCCAGTGGAAAAGAGAAAAGTAAATTTTGCAGCTTTTAAAAACTTCCTGGAAACAGAAGGAGAGATTGATGGGTACCTTGTGGATTTTGAGAGGCAATGTGCACTACACAAGGTACCCGCAGAGGACTGGGTCACGATATTATCCGGAAAACTATCCGGCCGGGCCAGTGAGGCTTTTCGGGCCATTCCAGATGAGGAAGTCGGGGATTATAATACTGTAAAAGAGGCTCTGCTCTCCAGGTATGCGGTTACACCGGAGGCATACCGGAGGCGGTTCAGAGACACTGTTAAATTAACTGGAGATTCCTACCTTGAGTGGGCATGTAAGGTGCACCGCACAGCAGCTCACTGGATAGCGGGGTGCCAAGCCGTATCTGGGGAAGAGGTGCTGCAGCTATTCCTGTTGGAACATTGTTTCGACAAGTTACCCGCAGGAGTTCGAGAGTGGGTTTGGGACCGTAAACCCTCCACCCTGCATGAAGCGGCTTGCTTGGCAGATGAGTATACGGATGCCCGCAAACTGGACACTGCTACCACTAAGCCCCCTGCCAGAGTGGAGTACAGACCCCCAGTCACCCCAGCACCTGCCAGTTACCAACCCCCAGCGCACCGCTATACCACACGGTCTCGGGCCACGAACTACCCTCAGAGAGCCTGGTTCAATTCGCGGGGCTACTCACAACCTATTCGGTGCTTTGGATGTAAGCAACTAGGGCACAAAAGACCAGAGTGTCCCCTAAACGCAGCGAACCAAGCACAGTCCTGGAGAAGACCCGCTAGCGGAATCCCACGTAATCCTCAGCCTGCGGCCCGCTACGTAGAGGCGCAAGAATGCTGGGGCATCCTACATGAGGCAGACCTTGTGCAAGCTGCCCACCGGAATAACCGGCAACTGGTTAAAGTGAATGGGAAGGAGGTCAGTGGTCTACGGGATACTGGTGCTACCATGACCTTGCTTCGAAAGAACTTGGTGTCTGAGAAACAGCACACAGGAGACACTGTGGCTGTGAGGGTAGCAGGGGGCACTGTGTTCCGCCTACCTGTTGCCAGGGTACATTTGGATTGGGGAGTGGGCGCTAGACCTGTGAATGTGGGGGTCATGAAGGATTTACCCGCTGATGTTCTCCTTGGAAATAACTTGGCCCCCCTTGTTTCTGCCTACGCTCCTATGGGTCCCGCTGATGTTAACCCTGTGACTACCCGTGCCCAGATCGTGCAGCAGAGACTGACCCCCCCTGCTGCTAAGCCCCAGGACGCTGAGCTCAGTAAATCTCTGTCCACTATTGATACGTGGAAGTCCCGTTACAATGCGCTGATGAAGGAGAAGAGGAGCGCAGAGGAAAAAGCACGTTTAGAACAGGAATCTCTGCTAGACAGGCTGCACCGACAGACTGCAGAAAACACCAGCTTGAGAGTGGAACATGAAACATTAAAGACAAACTTAGTGACACTTGAGGAGAAGCTGACGCTGGCTCATAGTGAGGTGCAGCAACTCAAGGGCACCCTATGTCAGTATGAAGGGATTGTGGATACCTATAAAGAGCAGGTACAAAAAACTCGTAAAGAAGCTGATGGGATTTTGAAGGACTGTTTAGCCCTAGTCGGGGCACTGAAGAGGTTGAACCCTTATTTATACAGACAGGGATTCTCTCTCATAACGGGAATACAAATGGATTGTCCCAGCAAACTGACATGCCTACCACCCCTTAGTCCGGTCATCCCCAGGTTGACCCGCAAAAGGGTCAAGCCGGGTCTGCCGGAGTGTTCCACAAGGGGGGAGCTATGTGACAGACCCTTCTGTCAGGACTGAAAGAGTTAACTGTGTTTAGCTTTAAGAATCTAATTTCTAAAGATAGGTTTTCTGGCCTCAGCTATTGTGTGCTATAATTACATTTAAGTAATAAACAGGCCATTGTTTAATCACCCTCAGAGAACAGACGCTAGGTGATAAGACAAGCCAAATGTGTTTAAGTTGTTATCTGCCTAAGTAAAGTATTTAAGTAATATAATTCTATTGTATCATGTCAAGGGCGCTTCTCCCTTTTATCTAATGTACAATATTCTTTCAACCCCCATCTGAGGGGGGGTCAAAAACCTGTATAAATCTGTGTGCTGCCTTCAAATAAAGTTGTCATTCTGTTTTAAACCTGAAACTGGCTGGGTTGTGAATTGCTGATTGTCTATGCAGGACATTGTTCATCTGGGGTTAACCCTTGGTACACAGTTGGTACCGTAACAGTTATTAACCCCTAATCTTCCGCCCCCTACACCTACATTATGTTATTAACCCCTAATCTTCTGCCCCCTACACCGCCGCCACCTACATTATGTTATTAACCCCTAATCTTCCACCCCCTACACCGCCACTACCTACATTATGTTATTAATCCCTAACCCCTGGCTTCCCACATCAGTACCACTTACTAAACCTATTAACCCCTAAACCGCCAGCCCCCCACATCGCCATAAACTAAATTAAGCTATTAACCCCTAAACCTAACAACCCCTTAACTTTACATTAAATATTAACTTATCCCTATCTTATAATAAATTAAAACTTATCTTTAGATTTCAATTAAACTATATTAAACTAATAATTAACCTACCCTAACTGTTATACTAAAATTACAATAAACTATATTAAACTATTTATTAACCTACCCTATTATACTAAAATTACCAATAAACCCTTAAAAAAGCCTAACACTAACCCACGAAGATCCACTTACAGTTTCTGAAGAGCCGACATCCATCCTCAATGAAGCGGCAGAAGTCCTCATCAAAGCCAGCAGAAGTATTCATCCAAGCGTGCCGACGTCTTCATCCAACCGGGCAGAAGTCTTCATCCAGACGGCATCTTATATCTTCATCCATCCGGCGTGGAGCGGCTCTATCTTCAAGACATTCAGCGCGGAGCATCTTCTTCCATCGACGTCTTCTTCTACAATGAAGGTTCCTTTAAATGATGTCATCCAAGATGGCGTCCCTTAGATTTCAATTGCCTGATAGATTTCAATCAGCCAATCAGAATTAAGGTTGAAAAAATCCTATTGGCTGTTGCAATCAGCCAATAGGATTGAGCTTTCATTCTATTGGCTGATCCAATGAGCCAATAGTATTGAGCTTGTATTCTATTGGCTGATTGCAACAGCCAATAGGATTTTTTCAACCTTTATTCCGATTGACTGATAGAAAAGTATCAGCCAATCGGAATCTAAGGGACGCCATCTTGGATGACGTCATTTAAAGGAACCTTCATTGCAGAAGAAGATGTCGATGGAAGAGGATGCTCAGCGCCGGATGTCTTGAAGATGGAGCCGCTCCGCGCCTGATGGATAAATATAGAAGATGCCATCTGGATGAAGACTTTTGCCCAGTTGGATGAAGACGTCGGCCCGCTTGGATGAAGACTTCTGCCGGCTTCGATGAGGACTTCTGCCGCTTCGTTGAGGATGGATGTTTTTTAGATTAGATTTTTATTTGGGGGGTTTGGTTGTGTGGGTGGTGGGTTTTACTGTTGGGGGGTATTTGTATGTTTTATGTACAGGTAAAAGAGCTGATTTCTTTGGCGCAATGCCCCGCAAAAGGCCGTTTTAAGGGCTATTTGTAGTTTATTGTAGGCTAGGGTTTTTGTTTATTTTGGGGGAGCTTTTTTTATTTATATAGGGCTCTTAGATTAGGTGTAATTAGTTTAAATATTTGATAATTTTTTTTTTTTTTGTAACTTAGTGTTTGTTATTTTTTGTAACTTAGTTGTTAGTTTTTTGTAACTTTGTAATTTTTAATAGTAGATTTAAATTATTTGAGTAGGGTTAGTTTTTTAGATATATAATATAGTTAATTTAATTGGTAGTTTCATGTTATTTTAGTATAACAGTTCGGGTAGATTAATTATTAGTTTAATATAGTTTCATGTAATTTTAGTATAACAGTTAGGGTAGATTAATTATTAGTTTAATATTGTTTATTGTAATTTTAGTCTAATAGTTAGGGTAGGTTAATTAATAGTTTAATATAGTTTAATGTTATTTTAGTATAACAGTTAGGGTACGTTAATTATTAGTTTAATATAGTTTAATTGAAATCTAAAGGTAAATTTTAATTTATTATAAGATAGGGATGAGTTAATATTTAATGTAAAGTTAAGGGGTTGTTAGGTTTAGGGGTTAATAGGTTAATTTAGTTTATGGTGGTTTAGGGGTTAATAGGTTTAGTAAGTGGTACTTATGTGGGAGGCCAGGGGTTTAGGGGTTAATAACTTTATTTAGTTGCGGTGGGCTCCGGGAGCAGCTGGATAGGGGTTAATACTTTTATGTAGGTGGCGGAGGTGGCGGGGCAGCAGATTAGGGGTTAATAAGTATAACGTTTGTGGCGGCGGTGTCAGTGCGGCAGATTAGGGTTTAATAAGTATAATGTAGGTGGCGGCGGTGTAGGGGCGGCAGATTAGGGGTAAACATAACTTTTATTCTCCCATAGGAATCAATGGGATAAGCTTTCTCTGCTTTCAGACTCCCATTGATTCCTATGGCATCCACCGCCTCCTGCGGAATTCCAGGGTATTTGTGGTTGACGGCTTGATAAATAGGACTTATTATATCAAACATAGAAATCAAAGAACATTTGGGTAACAGTGATAAAAACATGGTCACATTTGAAATCTCTTTTCATAAGCAGTGTCTTAAAGGTTTAACTAAGACTTTTAATTTTAAGAAAGCAAAATTCAACGATTTAAGGAAATCATTAAATAACATAAATTAGGACAAAGTATTCTCTAATAAAAATACATGGATATCATTTACAACTTTGTTAAATAAATATACATATCAACAAATACCATATGGTTATAAAAATAAAAATCCAAGCCAATGTGACTAAATAAAAATGTGTTAAGAGAAATTAGGAAAAAACATAGAACATTTAAATTATTCAAAGAAAATAGTACAGACTCAACATACAATATGTATAAGGAATGTAGCAATGCATGCAAAAAAAGCAATTAAATTAACCAAAATTGAAAATGAAAAATGAATTGCAAAGGATTCTAAGTCTAACCCTAAAACGTTCTTTAAGTACATAAATAGCAAAAAATCTAAGAAGGACAATATAGGTACTTAAAATGTGTGGAGGGTAGCATGATTAATAGTGACAGGGAGAAGGCTGAGTTACTAAACCAGTTCTTTTGTTCAGTATTCACAAGAGAAGAACCAACAGAGTATACTTCAGAACAAATTAGAACATGCCAGCACCATTAACTGGGTTATGTATAGAAGATATCAGGAAAAAACTGGATAATATTAAGATAAATAAAACTCCAGGCCCAGATGGAATTCACCCAAGGGCATTAAGGGAATTTAGCACTGTTATAGACAAACCTCTACTCTTAATTTTTCAAGACTCATCCTCAGGCATGATCCCCCAGGATTGGCGCATAGCTGATGTGGTGCCACTCTTCAAAAAGGGAAGCAGGGATGATCCAGGAAACTATAGACCAGTTAGTCTGACATCAATAGTGGGGAAGATATTTGAAGGCAATATAAGGGATTATATTGATGAGCATATTCGGGTCAACAAGATTATATGAGTTCAAATCAGCACGGTTTTATGAGAAATAGATCATGTCAAACTAATCTTATTAGATTCTATGAGGAAGTGATGAAGTAAGTAAAAATATTGATAAAGGGGAATCAGTTGATGTGATATACTTAGATTTTGCAAAGGCATGTGATACAGTGCCACATGAGAAATTAATGCACAAAATTAAGGGACTGGTATTAGCTGAAAATGTTAGCTCATGGATAAATAACTGAATAAAAGATAGGGAGCAACGAGTAGTAATGAATGGATAATACTCAGATTGGACAAAGGTAATCAGTGGAGTCCCCCAGGGACCAGTACTGGGCCCTGTTCTTTTTAATATTTTTATAAATGACTTGGAGCAAGGATTAAATAGTGACATGTCTATTTTTGCAGATGATACTAAGTTAAGTTAGGTCATTAGGTCAGAGCAGGATGAACTTTCGTTACAAAGGTATGGGCAGGTAAATGGAAAATTATATTTATAAATCTCATTGATAAATCCAACGGAGGTTGATAAATAAGCCCTTAAGTGTTGTGCTTTTAAAAATCACGTATTTTGCATTTGGCATATTTTTCTTTTTATTAGTAAGAAGATTTTATGTTCATGATGTTAATTTTTCATAGAAGACAGTAGCCATGACTTTCTAGTCTTATTTATTTAGTGCCAATATAAGTTCTTACTGTCCTGAACGTGTTATACTTTATAATATTGTGACCGCACTGTAACAAGCAACAAGCATGTTCTATATTACTAACACGTTTGTTACAGTGTGGTTGCAATACTATTATATTATATGTATATTGGAGAATTAGGCCCTGGATTCTGTGAAGAATGTAGGATTAGCAACCCACCCACCGCCTGCACTAAAGGAGAAGGGATCCGCCACGCTAATGAACCCCTGTAGCTTGCTGAGGAGTTGTGTTAATATGAGCATTAGCTTGGCCCTGGAGTCTATGAAGAAGAGGATTAGCGTAGCTCCCCAGAATGCTACAGGTAAGTATCAAAGGTGACAAGAGTAGAGAACATTCAGTTTTAACAAAAACAAATGTAAACGTTAATGAATATTCAACAAACTGAATTCTAAATAGTGCAGCACAGAAATATTCTGAAAAACGAATTTCTTTTATAAAGGAGGCAAAGATTCCAAGATTCCAAAACTCCAAGAGCCCTTTACCACACACCCCTCCACCTTACTAGAAACTAGTCTTGTCTTTGCCTTTGCAGGAGGAAGGTGAAGAAGGGAGGTGATCCAGGTGTTTGAGAGAAGGATTTACAGATGGATTTGAGGCCCAGTTTCTCCTAACAGAGCTACTGTTTAAACGGATGTCTTTGGAGTATGGGAGTTCATCACATGCCTGCCACAGCTGTCCCTAGCCTCCTCCTGTTGGTTCAATGTTATATATACTTTATATTTATATCCTCTGCTGTCACATGTACAACACTGGATTGGCTATCTACTGGAAGCAGTTCATTCTGCTTATGAAAAGTCCAGTAGCATGTGTGCCTATCAGGTAAGTGTGGGGGTTGTTGGACATTTGCTTTGCCTGTAGGCTATTATTAGGTACTTTTTTATATAGCCTGGGGACTATTATGTAAGGCATTTTAGGCTTGGGTATATAAGTACTTATTTAACCCTTTGAAAACCTTGAGGTGCGTTAAGTATTTTTTTTTCCACATGTTGGTTTGTTTGCGCGCAACTTTTTTTCACACTTTGGAGTATATTTATTATAGTGCGAACGGACATGATACGATGTAGTGTATCATCTCCACCACACATCGATAAATGCCAACAGCATACGCTGTCGCCATTTATCATTGCACCAGCAGTTCTTGTGAGCTGCTGGTGCAATACCACCCCCTGCAGATTTGCGGCTAATCGGCCACTAGCAGGGGGTGTCAATCAACCCGATCATATTCGATTAGGCTGACAAGTCATGGAGCAGCAGTCTTTCTGGCGAGCCTTCAGGAGTTTGATAAATTGACCCCTATGGCTTGATTGTGCACGTCGTTTTTTCATGCATCAGCTTAATTGTGCGCGTCAGTTTTATAATGCGTTGGCTTGAATGTGTCTTTTTTTGGCGTGTCAATGAGGTTTAGTTGGCAGGTTTTTAGTGCACTTTGTTTGTACCTTGTCACTTGTGCATATCTGTAATATTGGCCTGTCATCTGGTTAGTGCTCATCAATTGCTATATGGATAATTTACACTCCTGAAGCTTGTTTTACCCTCTTGTGAGGGGGTAACATTGCATTGCTTCCAAGAGCTGCTTTATTTGGGTGTAATGTTACTTTATTTATCCTGCCTTTATTGTTATGTTTAAAACATTGTCCACCGGAATGAAGTTAGAAGATGGATAAAGATGAAGCACCGCAATGAAGATGGAGTGCAGCCCATCATCAGTGAGTACTAACTTTGGGGTTAGTGGTTTTTTTTGTTTTTTGGGGGGATTTTTTTAATAGATTAGGGATATTATTATTGTTTGGGCAGCAGAAGAGCTACAATGCCCATCCAAATGCCCTTTTTGGAGCAATGGGTAATTTAGGATTTTTTAGTTAGATTTTTTGTATTTGGGGGGGGTTTAAATGTTAGAGGGGTTAGTGTTTTTTTTTTTTTCAACAAAAGAGCTGTTCCCTTTAGGGCAATGCCCTACAAAAGGCCCTTTAAGTGCTATTGGTAGTTTATTTTTAGAATATATTTTTTAAGGGGTATTAGAATAGGATTAAATATCTTATTTTTTGGATAATTACTTTTTTTATTTTCTTTAAATGAAAACTTTATTATTTTCTGTAATGTTACTTTTTATTTTTGTAGTGTTAGGGTTTTTATTTTTAAAGTTAATATTGGGTTTTATTTATTTTGAAAGATAAGTTTTTTTCTGGTAGTTAGGATTTATTTTGTAATTTTGGGTGTTTTAATTTGGGTAAGGTTAGGAAATGTTAGGTTAGGGGGTTAAGAAGTTAAGAAGTATGACTGCGTTGTGGGGGGCTGGCAGTTTAGGGGTTAATATTTTATTAAGTGTTTGCAATGTGGGGGGATGCCAGTTTAGGGGTTAATAATGCGATGTGGGGGGAAGGAGGTTTAAAGGTTAATAGTATTATTTATTTATTGAGATGTGGGGAGATGGGAGTTTAGGGGTTAATAGTTTTATTTAGTGTTTGCAATGTGGGGGGATGCCGGTTTAGGGGTTAATAATGCGATGTGGGGGGAAGGAGGTTTAAAGGTTAATAGTATTATTTATTTATTGAGATGTGGAGAGATGGGGGTTTAGGGGTTAATAGTTTTATTTAGTGTTTGCGATGTGGGGGGATGGTGGATTAGGGGTTATTAGGCTAGGGGCTTATGGTATTTTTTTTCACTTGTTATTTTTGTCCCCTCTTTTTTGTCTCCGTTGATTTCTATGGGGAATACATGTACGCACATGCAAAATCTCGGCTTAGGATTTTTGCGCTTTTCAGGTTATCGCTAGCGAAAAAACTTTTTTTTTTTCAACTTGTAATACCAGGGGAACCAGACAGGCGCCAAAAGGCTAACGCTAGTTATGTTTTTGTTAACACAAAAAAATATTTCCCGCAGCACTTGTAATCCATCCCTAAGGTTTTAGGTAATAAGTGGAACTTTCATAGGATGGTTTTGTGAAGATTTGAGCATTGCAGATTTATACTGCCTGTGTCTGTTGTAGTTAACTGCAGTGGGAGGCTTTCTGTAGTGGATCCATAGATAGGAGTTGCACCCATAAGTGTCATGACATAGATTACTTTATTTAAGTTTTGGATATTCAAGGTTAACTTTTGTGACAGGTACAGGAGGCTCAGGGTCATCAGTAGTGGTGAGAAAGGTACTTACATGTAATAATCATACAACTAGTGTTAGTGTTATTTAGGCAGCTAGTGGTGTTGGAGACCCAGAAGAACTCTCCAGTTTATAGGAATAAACAACACAATGGATGTTAAGTAAAAAAAAATCCAATGTTAACTTATAATGATTGCTCATTTAAATATTATTTATATGCTTTGGGTTTCCACTTTCCGTGAGGCTGATATTGGAGCTTAAAACTAGACCAATGCAAATATTGGGCTAGGTTACGAGTGGAGCGCAATTTAGTGCTCCCGCTTGAGCGTGATCTACAATAGATGGAGGCTTTTTTATTGCATTGAGTTGTGCTCATATTACAAGGTGAAAGTAAAAAACTTGTGCATAAACCCGACGTGCACTTAAAATTATCGCGACCGCATTAACTTCTCCCATAGACTTCAATGGAGTGGGAAAAATGCACAAAGAACTAACCCCTACATAAATCTGTATTAAATATTATATATAAAACATAATTAAAAAATATAGATAATTTATATGGATTATTTAGAAAATGTTACAGTATGCTTAATAATTTTTAATAATTTTTATACATTTTTGTAAAATATTTTATATGTAATATTTTAATAACACGCCTTAAGATTACTACATTTTCATTTGTGCTAACCCGACCTTGTTAAAAACTAAATTGAGAAACCCGATGCTCAAAACGCATATTTTACATTCCTATGTTCTTCACATAGAAAAAAAATGTACTTTTTATTATTAAATATGTTTAATTAAATATATATATATATATATATATATATATATATATATATATATACATACTAGTCCTAAACCTGTGTACTCTGGCCAAAACCCCATCCACTTGGATTCCCTCTCCCTCCCTCCTTCCCCTTCCCTACCACTGTCAACATTTTTTTTTCTGTAGTGCAGCGATCCCACCTGCTCCTGCCCCCCTCCAGTGATGGGCCGCCCACCCGCCTCTCTCCTAACCCTTCATCGGCACCACCACTGTCCCTCTTTGCTTCGGTAGCTCTGCAAGACTATTTCTGCACTGCCCCTCATGGGGCATGCAGAAATAGCTCAATCTCGCTAATTTTTGCAAAATCATGGCAGAGGGGTTTAGGCCTGTTACTGAGTGATCTTTCCTTACGGCCAGGTACGCTTGTCTCGCGCTGCAGTCTCAACTGCGCATGACTGCATCGGACAAACATACCTGGCCTTTTATAATATAGGATATATATATATATATATATATATATAAATATATATTATTACTAAGAAGAGGGACAGAGAAAGTGAAGCATATTGGGCACACTTGAAGGGGCAAAAACCAATGCTATATTGATTGTGTGGTGTGTTGTGTGTTTATTAAAACTTAACTTTTATATCAATAATCATTAAAAAAGGAGTGGAGATTTCAACCAATGAATAAAAAAGAAACGAACAATATTAAAATTGTGTCCGATTGCTACTCGGTACACAAAAGCTCCTCTCAAATGTGATACAGTGATCAGTTTGTATCACACTGTCCTGTTGAAACCAAGTAAATATCAGATACTTCACTATATGTTAATATTTGAAAGTATAAGTACCATTTCTATCAATTATATTTGTGATAACATACCATATGGGTCTATTTCATTCAGATTTCCCCATTGCACATATCATTATACAAATGAATTTATATTTATCAGTCGCTAATGGGGTTATGTAACAATAAAGTGTTGTCACACTGTGAAAAAAGTATGATTTGGCAAATACAAGATTAATGAGTATTAGTGCACAGGTTAATTTTATTCTGTAAGAAAAATATTTGTAATAAACACCTATGTGTCAGGGTGTATATACTCTTCGTATTAGTTCGATGTTTGAAATAGTTGTTACTGCCAGTATTGGCAGATTTGCGATGTTTATCGTGTATTATCCACTGTGAATCTACCTCAGTAATCATCCATTAGATTGTACTATATACGTTGTTTTAGCCTGGTAAATATAATTATTGCAGGTGAGGTTAGGATTCTGAGGTAGTTCAAAGTCTAATAGCACAGTGCAGGCTCATATAAAGCGATAACCCTTTGAAAGACAGCAATCTGTTATAAGGCTTGTGGAGGCCCAGATCAATTAAACCAGGCTATAATATCGCTGTAGAGAGCGGGCACTAGTGATATTTGCTGCACAAAGTATTTACCGGAGAATAATGGCACTCAGGATAGTCTGTCTATAGCGATAGCTTACGCTTGAGCATATTGCTCCAACACAATGTAGCTAAATTAAAGTATATACCATTCCCAATTAAGGCCTATAATCGCTGTGATCGCTATGCCAGACTAACATCTTAAGTTTTTTTAAAGAAAGTTTAAGTAAAAGGTGCCTAAAAGAGTTACAAGGCCTGTTACTGAGTGATCTTTCCTTATGGCCAGGTACGTTTTTCTCGCGCTGCAGTCTCTACTGCGCATGACTGCATCGGACAAACATACCTGGCCTTTTTTAATATAGGATATATATATATATATATATATCTACAGTATATCTATAGAAAAAGATATACAGGTATAGGCATATACATATATATATATATATAAATATATATTTATATATATATATATATCTATATATATATATATATATATATATATATATATACTGTATGTATACAGGGAGTGCAGAATTATTAGGCAAATGAGTATTTTGACCACATCATCCTCTTTATGCATGTTGTCTTACTCCAAGCTGTATAGGCTCGAAAGCCTACTACCAATTAAGAATATTAGGTGATGTGCATCTCTGTAATGAGAAGGGGTGTGGTCTAATGACATCAACACCCTATATCAGGTGTGCATAATTATTAGGCAAAATCCTTTCCTTTGGCAAAATGGGTCAAAAGAAGGACTTGACAGGCTCAGAAAAGTCAAAAATATTGAGATATCTTGCAGAGGGATGCAGCACTCTTAAAATTGCAAAGCTTCTGAAGCGTGATCATCGAACAATCAAGCGTTTCATTCAAAATAGTCAACAGGGTCGCAAGAAGCGTGTGGAAAAACCAAGGCGCAAAATAAATGCCCATGAACTGAGAAAAGTCAAGCGTGCAGCTGCCAAGATGCCACTTGCCACCAGTTTGGCCATATTTCAGAGCTGCAACATCACTGGAGTGCCCAAAAGCACAAGGTGTGCAATACTCAGAGACATGGCCAAGGTAAGAAAGGCTGAATGACGACCACCACTGAACAAGACACACAAGCTGAAACGTCAAGACTGGGCCAAGAAATATTTCAAGACTGATTTTTCTAAGGTTTTATGGACTGATGAAATGAGAGTGAGTCTTGATGGGCCATATGGATGGGCCCGTGGCTGGATTGGTAAAGGGCAGAGAGCTCCAGTCCGACTCAGACGCCAGCAAGGTGGAGGTGGAGTACTGGTTTGGGCTGGTATCATCAAAGATGAGCTTGTGGGGCCTTTTCGGGTTGAGGATGGAGTCAAGCTCAACTCCCAGTCCTACTGCCAGTTTCTGGAAGACACCTTCTTCAAGCAGTGGTACAGGAAGAAGTCTGCATCCTTCAAGAAAAACATGATTTTCATGCAGGACAATGCTCCATCACACGCGTCCAAGTACTCCACAGCATGGCTGGCAAGAAAGGGTATAAAAGAAGAAAATCTAATGACATGGCCTCCTTGTTCACCTGATCTGAACCCCATTGAGAACCTGTGGTCCATCAAATGTGAGATTTACAAGGAGGGAAAACAGTACACCTCTCTGAACAGTGTCTGGGAGGCTGTGGTTGCTGCTGCACGCAATGTTGATGGTGAACAGATCAAAACACTGACAGAATCCATGGATGGCAGGCTTTTGAGTGTCCTTGCAAAGAAAGGTGGCTATATTGGTCACTGATTTGTTTTTGTTTTGTTTTTGAATGTCAGAAATGTATATTTGTGAATGTTGAGATGTTATATTGGTTTCACTGGTAAAAATAAATAATTGAAATGGGTATATATTTGTTTTTTGTTAAGTTGCCTAATAATTATGCACAGTAATAGTCACCTGCACACACAGATATCCCCCTAAAATAGCTAAAACTAAAAACAAACTAAAAACTACTTCCAAATATATATAAATATGTATATACATAAAAAGTACTTTATCCAGTAAGTGAATAAAATTGGAATGTTATATATGTACAGTAAATATACAGGGTATAAGTTTTCCACACGTGATATGGT